>NC_048596.1:71846638-72148314 GCF_003668045.3 Cricetulus griseus
AAAAAAAAAAAAAAGAAAAGAAAAGAAAAAACGCTCAAGTCTCTTAACTCTAACCTCTTGTAAAAATCAAAAAGCAATTTACATACTTCCAACACACAATAGCACATAGCATATATTAACATGCCAAGAGGGAGGAAAGGGGCATAGTGAGAAAAGGCTGAATCAATTCAAGACTGAAAAGCAGCAGAACAAACTCCAAATCCTCCAACTCCATGTCTGATGCTCAAGGGCTTATCAGATGACTCTTGCCTTCCAGCTTTGCTGACTGCCAGTCCCACATCCTATCTGCGGCACCCCTTGACAGGTGCCCCATGGGCCCTGGCATCTCCAATGTTTGGGGGTCACCAATGCAATTCAGTCTTCACCTTCACAGCTTTATGAAATGGCATCCCTACAGGGACTTCTCTGCTATACACCTGGCCTCAGAAGCTTTTCTTAACCACAGCAAAGAATTCACAACCTCTTTACCCCATATCCTTCTTGATAAAGCCAGAACTATGTGGCTGTAGCTGCCAAGTTCTGCTTGCCTGGGATGGAATCTGGCTCCCTCCTTGAAATACATCTGTGTAAGCTTTGATTTGTTGATGCTTTTTAAGCTGAGGAAATCCCTCAAGCATTTTCCTTTCACAGGTTGCAAGATTAGCTGGGTGGGGTCTCACCCTGAGGGCATCACTCCCTTCATTCCATTTAACATCAGGCCTTTCTTTAAACTTCTCATCTCCTTGGGGATAGGACTGGGCTCCAATATCATACTCCCTAAAGCTCTTTTTCTCCTCAAATTGTACATTTTGTATTTTTCCTCACTCCTTTTGCTCTTTTTCACTATAGATCTGCATAAGAATGCTCACTAATGACCACTTGACACAGTCAATACTAGGTTTTCTTGAAATTGCCTCTGAGAAACTACATTGTACCAAAATTCTTTATTTTAGCCTCTGTCAGAATTTTAGGACAAGGGCAGAAAGCAGCCACATTTTTTTACCAAACTATCACAAGAAAAGTCTCTAGGCCAGCAGATAATATTTCTCCCCTCTGAAGCCCCCTAAGCATGGTCTCCATACTTTGGGATACAATGGCCAGCCAAAAAAAACCCATCCCTGCCCTGAAACCAGAGCCAGAGACAGAAACACACCCTGGATCTGAAACCTAAGCAAGTGAAAGAAACATTTTAGCCCTGAACCCTGAACCTAAGAAATACGCCCTGACTCTGAATCCAGAGCCAAAAAAAACACACTTTGGCCCTAGAACTAGAGCCAGTGAAAGGAAAAGCCCTGGCCCCAAAACTAGAGCCAAGATGCCAGTAAAATAAACACAGTTTGGCCCTGAAAAACAGAGCTAACTCTGACCCTGACCAACTAAACCAACTAATCCCTGAGCAGAAAATCTCCCTGCAAAAACTCCGCCCCTAAGAAGCCCTACATAAACCCCTCTGCCTGTTCAGTTGCTGACTGTCCTTTCCCACCCTGGCAGAAGCAGCCACTCTCCTTAACTCCCACATAAATCTCTTTCTTAAAAGAAAAAAGAGTTTGGGTGAAGATCTTTTGCCAGCACAAGCAGAAGAACCTTTGCTGAGATGTTCCCTTTGGGAAGTAGGGGCTAAGCAAACAAAACAAAAACAAAAAAACAAATAAGAACCTTTACTGAGACATTCCCTTGGGGGTGGGGGCTGAGCAGAAAAACTAGAAGAAACAGTTACATCTGCTGGGAAACTACCTTAGGGATGGAGCAGAAAAAAGTAACTTGTCCTGGATCTAAAGCAAATTGCTACATTTCTGCTGGGGTTTCCCCTTTAGCAGAGTGAAGCAGAAGAAGTAACATCTTGGACCAGAGCTGAGCAAAGCAGAAGAAACAGATACCTCTGCTAGGATGTTCCCTTAGGCGAACAGAGCAGCCTCAGCTCTAACAGCTCTTTCTAGAAAAGGAGCAGAATTGCTAATCCTGTGGGGAGACCATCTCCCACTGCACCCCAGCTTTAGGTATAGCCTGGCTTCCCGACGAGACTAGTAGAATACCTTCCTCTCCAGAGGTATAGCCCAACTTTTGCAGCTCCAGGTATAGCCCAACTTCCAAATAAGTCAGGATATGGTTAACCTCCAGAGTGGTACCACTTGCACATAGTTCACACTGCTTTCTAGGATGGCAGATTAAGCACTGCTTACAGCATTCAACTGCTTTTCTGGTCCAAAGTCCCAATGTCTAAAATATCAGCATGGTCTAGTGTTTCGGAATATTTGTTTAACCAAGCAAAGGTGTGTTACATTTGTTCAAGCTGCATTTGTTAACTATGTAAAGATGTGTTACATTTGTTTGTACTATACTTACTATGTAAAGATGTGTTGCATTTCTGTTAATTAAATAAAATTAACCTGGGCTCAGAGAGGTGGGGTTAGCAACTGGTTGGCAGGAAGTAACAGGGAACTTTGTCTGGTTTTGTTGTTGTTGGAGAGGTGTGGAAGGGAGTGGCTTCCAGGATACCAGCTGAGAGAGAAAGTTAGCCAGTTGCTACTCTCTAAGCTCACAGGTTTTTGCCCTAGCCTTTGAATTTTGAGTTTTATTAGAACTATAGAGATTTAGTTAGAACTACAGTTAGTGGCAGCAACAGAGCCATTGTCTGGGGTAACAATTTCCCCTAGGCTACAGCCTTAGCAGTTGGGCCACTAGTAGTTTAAAGTGCAGCCACTGTACCGAAGGTAAAACAACAGTCTGGTTTAATCTCAGTAATACCCCAGTCTCTGGAACCAATTCTTTGACTCTCTTAGTGACTATTCTATTGCTGTGAAGAGACACCATGACCAAGGGTACTTATAAAAGAAAGTATTTAAATAGGGGCTTTGGGGTTGGAAAGATGGCTTAGCCGTTAAAAGTTAGGCTTACAACCAAAAATATAAATGGGGACTTGCTTAAGTTTCAGAGTTAATCTATGATCATGGAGGGGAGCATGGCTGCAGGCAGGCATGGCACTGGAGCAGTAGTTGAGAGCTCAAATCTGAACCACAAGTTGGAGGTTAAGAAACTGGGCCTAGAGTGGGCTTTTGAAATCTCAAAATTGACACCCCCTCCAGTGACACACCTCCTCCAACAAGACTATAAATCCTCCAAAAGATCATGACACTGAGCCATTTTATTATTTTAGATCTATTGTTTTCAATGCCCAGTATATATACACATCAATAAGTACTTTGGTCTTAGCACAATCTATAGGTTCTTTCCCAAATTATTTTATCCCCTTTGGTATTTGAGCATTCTAGCATTTGGGTAGTCTATCATTTGACCTTTGAAGCAAAAATGCTAAGCACAACATCCAGTGTTGTACAATGTCCCACAGCCACCATCAAAAATCTTCCACGGGAAGAGGTCATCAATTAATCAATATTTTGGGGTAGTGTTTCTATTATAAAGCTAATTACAGTATCTGGACCTAACAATATTCTGTTCTCTGTAGAGATTATGGTGTTCTTCTCATGTGCCTTTTAAAACTCTAATTAGATAATTGACAGTTGGGTCTGGTGACTCTATTAGGAAATAGGAAATAGTTTAGATGCATTATATTCTTAGTAAATCAATACACACTCTTTCAGTTCTTTGTGGTTACAAGTAATTCCCTTAATAGTTCATCCCAAAATTGTAATGGCTGTCAGTAATCAAACTCATCAGAGTATAAGTTTGGAAGGAAAACAATCTATCTTTCAGGTCTAGGGGTGTAGTTCAGTAGTAGAGTGCTAATCTAGCATGTACAAGAATCATGTTTCTCTTTTTAAAAATCAAAACAGGCAAGGTATGATAGTGCCAGACTTTAATCCCAGCACTCAGAAAGCAGAGCAGGGAGATCCCTGAAATTTTAAGTCTAGCCTGGTCTGCATAGCAATTTCCAGGTTGGCCAGATCTACGGAGTAGGACCCTGTCTCAGAAAAATAAATAAACAAATAGAAGTGTATTGTAGTTCTCCACTTCCTATCACCCTCACCATCCAAATTTTCTCAAATCCAACCATGACAGCTAGGGCGCCCTACTTAAAGAGCCCCTGGGAAATGTTTCCTTTGCCTCAAGGTACTTGGAACCATCTGAGCTACACCACTCAAACCCATTTCTCATCAGTGTATAATCTGCCACTTGTCTTGAGAACCTTGTTCTTGAAAGAAAAGTAAGAAATGAGTCTTCCTTCTTTCTCTGTGACAGTCATGTCCATCACCTGCATCATCAGAATGACTCCTTCCTTCTGGGAAGAAGATAAGGCAGGCTGCTGATCCCTTGCTTCATTCTGGCAGCTGTCTATTCCCTGCTCACTTCCAGCTGGGCAGGGGACTTGCTATCTACACACTTGTTATCCTCAATGAGGGTTACAGCCTCACAGTCTCACTTGGCCTCCTTCCCATGACTTGGTCGAGCAGCACATCAATGTCAGAGCAATGCACAAACTTTTAGCCTTCAGAGTCAGCATGAAGTCGGTGGAGAATGAAGGTTTTCTGGGCTTCTTGCCCATTTCCCAAGCCCTACTAACCCAGGAGCACTGTGTCAAAGACAGCAAAGGGAAAATGAATAAGCCAAATGACTGACACAGTAACAAAGTAGCTTGTCAGAGACTCTTGGAACTCCTTTACTCCTCCCATCTAAATGTCTTTCTCTTCCAGCAAAGCCTGTGCACTCCCCAGGTTCCCATAGTTTCTCCTCACATGGGGGGTTCAGATGGAGCAGAGATCCTCATCCAGCAACCCCTAAATGTTGATATATGAATAATAATAGTTCACTTGCCTCAAGTTACATTTGTCATTTTGGCCCTCAGATCCCTATCTTGGCATGTTTGTTTCAAGTTCCAGTCATGTTCAACTTTGGTCTTCCTGACACCATAACAGTTACAGACCCATGTGACATGGAGTCACATACCTTTCCTGACTTCTTTTATCAATGGTTTTCATCCAATGCTTTATGAGCAAAGAACTACTCCTGGGGCTCCTATTTCTCCCCTGACCTTTCCTCCCACCATCAGCTTGAGGTTCCCAGGTTGAATAGCATTATTCACAACTGGATAAATCTCTTCTCTAGTATCTGACCAGCTAAGCGTCTGCCTTGTTTCTAAATCTTGTGGCATTGCCTTCTGAGTTTACAGTGTGTACCTTATACTGCACCTTCCATGCTGTCAGCAAGACAAACAAGCTGGCTAAGAGGGCAATGACAGTCAGAGGTGATTTTAAACTCTGCAAGAGCTGAGTGATCAATCCTAGGAGTTTCATGAAAAGAAATGAGTACTCCATCAAGGTCAAAGGTCTATGTAATTCAACAAACACAAAAGCATTTCTATATTCTAAAGTACAAAATCCAACCATGCCACCAGATTGAGTGGAGCTGCATCTACACAGAAGAATAAGGAAATATGTAACCCAGGGTCAGGTCAATTGATCACACCTCTCCTGAAGTTGAGAAGTCCTCAATGAGGCACTAAATAAACACGGCATCCAGTGGATTCTGACAAGTGTCCAACAGGTTCCAGATCATAGTCTGGTCACTTTGTCAGTTCTCAAAATTGCATGACAGTAACTGTAGTAGTTTGAATGAGATGTCCTCCATAAATTTCAGGCTTTTGAATACTTGGTACCTAGCTATTGGTTATTGGGGAGAACTAGGACCTGGCTGGAGGGAGTGTGTCACCTGGGGGCAGGCTTTGAGGTCTCAAAAGAAAGCCTCATAGCATTCCCAGTGAGCTCTCTCAGCCAGCCTGCTTGCAGTTTAAGGTGTGAGCTCTCAGCTGTTCCTGCTGCCATGCCTTCACTCTGCCATCATGGATTCTAGCCCTCTGAAATCATTTGTCCAAAATAAACTGGTTCTTATATAAGTTGCCCTTGTTAGGATGTCTTATCACAGCAAAAGAAAACTAACTAATACAGAAGCTGGTACCAGGAAGTGGCTATTGCTGTGACAGATCTGACCCTATGGTTCTTTGGAGGGAGACTTTGAGACTCTGGACTAGGAAAGAGGTTGAATGTTCTAAGTGGTGCTTAATGGGTCATCCTAGGAGAAGCTGGGAAAACAGTAGAGCTGACAGCTATACAAACTGTGGAGGCCCACTCAAGAGGTTTTAGATGTGAATAATATTAGCAACTAGCTAGAGACTATTCTTATGATATTTTGGCAAAGAATGTGGCTGCTTTCTGCCCATGTTCAAAGAACTTGCCTGAGGCTAAATTAAAAAGTAATGAACTAATTTTGTTGGTGGAGGAGATTTCAAGATGGCCTAATAATGACTCTGCCTCATGGTTATTAGCAATCATGCTAATGCAGCTCTACGATGAAAATAACAAATGGAACAAAAAGAAATGCAAGATTTACAGTTTGGAGAGAAAAGGGCATCACACCCAATCGTTATGCTGAAAGAGATAAGGAGATTGAGGCCAGGCCTGGGATAATTGGAAAGGCATCCTTATGGCAAGACCCCATCCAGCTAAGCATCCCACTTGTGAAAGGAAAAGACCTAAGAAGTTGTCTACCACTAAAATAACAACAAATGAAAACTGATGCAAATGTGATGCAAAGAGCCAGGCTTCACCACAACTAGGCAGCCAAACTTGGCAGTACTGTCCTCACAGTACTGGCTACTGACTCATGGAGAATACACAAGTAAGGGCATTGTTGTGGAGTCTTTCTCCAAAGTCAAGGAGAGCAGCTGAACGCAGGCAATCTGTGTCAGGGCAGTCCTTGCACGAGGGCCCTGGGAGTCCAAGAGGACCTGAGAGGTAGCTGTGAAATGAATCCTGGATATGTTAGAGGTGCCTGAATCATAAGATAGTTGCCAAGGAGAACTGAAGATTGGGAGTGAAAATAGCCTGAAAGGAGGCCAGGCAGTGGTGGCACACGCTTTTAATCCCAGCACTCAGGAGGCAGAGGCAGGCGGACCTCTGTGAGTTTGAGGCCAGCCTGGTCTACAAGAGCAAGTTCCAGGACAGCTCCAAAGCTACAAAGAGAAACCCTGTCTCAGAAAAAAAGAAGATCCTGAAAGGGAGAGGTAAGTTGCAGGCAGCAAAGCTGAATGGGCAGAGCCATCTAAGCCCTTTGGCATCAGACACAGAGCTACAGGATTTGCCCTGCTGGGCCCGGTATTTCTTCACTATACCCCATCCATCACTTCTGGAATGGTAATGTATATTTTGTGTCATTGTGTGTTAGAAATATGTAATTTGTTTTCAGAGTTTACTGGGGTTACAGTTAAGATAACGCCTGGAGTCTCAGAAAAGACTTAAGACTTTGGAATTTTAAACAGTGTGAAGATTGTCAAAGACTATGAACACTTTTGAAATTGGATTAAAGATATTTTGCACTATGATAGGGCCACAAGCCTATGGGGGTTCAGAAAGGGAATGTGGTGGTTGAATGAGAATAGCCCCTCTAGGCTCCTATGTTTGAATGCTTGGGGACCAGTTGTTGCATATTTGAAAAGGCCTAGGAGGCATAGGTTTGCAGGAGAAAGCATGTCACTGGGGAGGGGGAGGTAGGCTTTGAGGTTTCAAAAGACCATTCCCAGTGAGCTTTTTCTCTGTTTCCTTGCAGTTGAAGATGTGAACTCTCAGCTGGTCCTGCCATTCCACCATCATGGACACCAACCATCTGAAACTGTGAGCCCAAAACAAACTCTTTCTCTTTTATGTTGCCTCAGTCATGGGTCCTATCACAGCAATAAAAAGAAACTAATACCCTGAGAGACTAGTTTCCAAACTGGGTAACTATTTTTTCACTTTGAGAATAGTTACAATTCAGGATTGAGGCTATGAGATTTTGCTAGATTTGAAGCACTAAAAAATGTAAATTGAACATAAAAGGCTGAGAAGGATTTTTTTCTCTGTATACAAACCACCACCCCACCTCATCCCAGAGTACCAACAGATTCATAGCTATCTCAAGTGTCTCTTTACCACTCCTGTCTCCCATTGGCAGGAAGCCAAGTTGTTAAGCCCCCCCAGTCAAACCCAGTGTACCTCTAGGCAACTGGGAAACTGATGCCCTCCTTCCTCTGTCTGGGTAAAATCCTTCTTCTGAAAACAGCTTGAGTCATCAGTCCCTTAGTGCTCTCTTGCATGGACCTAAATGGCTCTTCCCTCCAGGCCTGACAAGGCCCCATTTCATTCTGAAAGGCCTTCTTCCCTTCAAACATGAACTGAGACTTGAGAGTGGGGGAGGGGAGCTTTATCCTCTTAAGTTCTGTGCACAGGCTTGAAAATTAAACTGAAGACAAAAGGAAAAATAAGCATGAACATTTTATTTTGTTTTCGCATATATATATGGGAACCCTCTCGGGAAAAATTAAGACCATAGCATTGACAGTCAGTCAGAATGGCTATCATTGGGAAACAAACAAGTATTGGATGTGGGAAAAGATTAAAAATGACCCCCATAGGCTCCTAGGCAGTGTACTATTAGGAGGTGTGGCCTTCTTGGAGGAAGTGAGTCACTACGAGTAGGCTTTGGGATTTCAAAGACCCAAACGAGGCCTAGTGTCAAACTCTCTTCCTACAGCCTCCCAATCCAGATGTAGAACTCTCTGCTCCTTCTCCAGCCCTATGTCTACCTGTGTGCCACCATGCTTCCCACCAGGACAATAATGGACTAAACCTCTGAACTGTAAGCCAGCCCCAATTAAATGCCTTCCTGGTGTCTCTGCATAGCAATAAAACACTAAAATAGAGTGCTTCTATAGTGTGTAAGAAGCCCTGGGTTCAACCTCTAACATTACAGGAAAAAAGAAAAAAAAACCTAAAATATAACTACCTTATCACTCAGCTATAGCACCCTCAAGAACATATCCAAAAGGATCAAAATCAGCATCCCACAGAGACACCCGCACACCCGTGCCTATGCAGCCGTCTCCATGATAGCCAATATGGTTCCTGCCCAGATGCCCATCAACAGATGAATAGGTAAAGCAAATGTAGACAACACAATGGAGTTTTATTCATACATAAAGAATGAAGTTATGTCATTTGTAGGAAAATAGATGGAACTAAAAATCATCATCTTAAGTAAAATAAACCAAGCTTAGGAAGATAAATATCTCATATTCTCTCATATATAGAACTTTGATTTTGACAGGAAAGTAAAAGAGAAACCAATTGGGAAGAAGGAGGTAGCACAAGAGGGGAAAGGAGACAGGAGATGGTGATGAGCGCTGAACACAGTCGAAGTACACAATGCTATAATATACTTGATGAAGATGTTATTATGAAACCCTTGCTTTATACATTTCACATATACTAATAAATTCTGTTAAAGAAGTGTTCATGAAAAAAGCAGGAAAACAAATAACTGTGGAAAGAGAAGACAAAGGAAATGAAGTTGAAGCTGCCAGGTGAAGTGAATCATGGGACAGTCACTAAGAAGCATCAGGAGAAGCTGATGCAAGCATGGTTATGTTGATGCTGATACCAAGAAAGGAGTCAACACTGTGACACCGGGTTTTAAGAGTTCTGCTGAAGGCAGAACAGTCTGGAGATGAGAGGCAGTTCAAATCTGTGCCCCAATCAAGCAGGAGTGAAAAGATTAAAGCAGGCTGTACCGGGAAGTGGAGGGCAGATGGTCTCTCACTCCAAGGACCAGTGGCACAGGTTGCCCCAGTGACAGTCTAGCTGTTCCACCCTGAAGCTGTAGATGACATGCCTCACTTTTAACCCAGGTCTTCCCGTAGCCCCTCAGGGTCAGCTCAGCTCAGATCTTAGTCACTGGTATGGTCAGGTTTCTTTGTACAGGTTCATTATGGCACCAACTCCCAGTCCTCAGAGGTAAGAAAATTCTCTTTCTGGTACAGAACAAGCTCCATTCTGATGAGAAACTTTCTGAACTGGCTTTAGGTAGAAAAGGGAGTTCTGGGAGCCTTCACTGAAGCTTCTATTTCTCACATACCTTCAGTTGAAAGATAATTAGTATTCGGAACTAGCAACATGGCTCAGTATTTAAGAGCTCAGACTGCTCTTCCAGAGGACCCGGTCCAATTCTCAGCACCTACGAGGTGGCTCACAACCATCTGTAACTCTAGTTCTAGGGTACCTGATGTCCTCTGGTCTCAGAAAGCATCAGGCATCCACATGGTACATAGAAATATGTCAAGCAAAACACCTATACACAGTAACTGATTTAAAAAAAAATGCTATGCCAAAGATGCTTATTTTGGAGGGGATCATGTCCTGAACTCTTTTAGGAATAGATAAAGAGCCTAAAGTGATAGAACACACCCATAACCCCAGTACCCAGGAAGCTGAAGAGGGAGGGGTGTGAGTTCAAGTCTATACTGAACTATGTACTAAGATCCTGTCTCAAAAACAATTTTTAAAAACCCTGCTGGGATCCACTCACTCTTCCTGACTGGCAGCATAGCAGGGTCATCCGACTCCCTAGACTTGCGATCTAACTCAGTGACCTCCCCGCCAGGTAACTTTGCTCTCTAGAAATACCACTAACTACCTAACAGAGAATTATTTTCCAACAAGAGTAGCAATGCGTAAGAAGATATTGATAGGTGAGCATCATCTCCATAAGAGTTTGTAAACTAAGCATGATTATCTCTGCTCTCCCTTCATCAGGACCTGCCCTGCAGGGCTCACAGCAGTGCTGTGCCTACAAGGCCCAATTACCATTCTTGCCTGAAAATCTCATAAAATCCTTGTTTCACATGAGCTCCAGGCTTACCCAAAAATTAAAAAGTAACTTTCCTGGGGGGGAGGAGAAGGGGAGCTTCCTTTCCAAGCACACCTTGAGAAAGAAACTCCAAGACCTTCACAGTTTATAACCCCAAATACTGGAAAGATCAAGGGCCCCGAGCTAAGATCTGAAGATTCTGCTGAAGAACCTCTGCCTCGATGAAAGTCTGATATGTTAAAAACTCAAGGGCATCCATGGCCTCATACAACCTCTTAAACAGCATGGTTTGACTTTCTGATACAGAGGGAGTCAGTGGCAAAGAAAAGCTCAGTAGACAGCAGCTGAGCAAAACCACTTCAAAAACATTCCATCAGGACATGGAATTAAGAGCTCCTGAAACCTTTGGGTGGAACTATAAAATCTCTACCTGAAGGATGGAAAGAGAGAGAGAGAGGGGGGGGGACAGACAGACAGACAGACAGACAGAGTCAGAGAGTCAGGTTTGGAGAAAGAGCAGGTCCTGAGGCAGGGAGAGCAGAGATAATCACATATTTCTTGGCTTCATGGGGCTTGCCATCTTTTGTGAAGTACTTATCACTCCATTCAAAAATCATGCTCCAGGGTGCTGGAGAGATGACTCAGAGGTTGAGAGCACTGGCTGATCTTCCAGAAGATCAGGTTCAATTCCCAGCACCCACATGGCAGTTCACAACTGTCTGTAATTCTAGGTCCAGGGGATCTGAAACCTTCACACCAATGCACATAAAATAAAGTTAAATATTTTTTTAAAAAAAATCATACTCTAAGCTCCTGTATGATGAGCAGGGTCTTGTGACCCTCTGTCAAATAGGGCTTTTGAACACACGAAAGTGAGTGGCAAAGGAGAGAAATGTGTGCATCCAGTGTTGTCCATGGGCAGAGGGCGGCAATGGCGCTCATGCACCTAAGTCTGCTGGTCCTAGGGTTGGGATCTGCTAGCGGTGGTTAATTTTTACTGCCAACTTCACAGAATTTAGAATCACCTCTGTGGCAGTTTGAATGAAAATGGCCCCGTAGGCTCGCTCATAGGGAGTGGCCCTATTAGGAGGTGTGGCTTTGCTGGAGTAGTTGTAGACTTGGAGGAAGTATGTCACTGTGGGTGGCTTTGAAGTTTCAAGGACCCAAGCCAGGTCGAGTGGCTCTCTCTTCCTGATGTCTGAGGATCCAGATGGAGAACCCTAGGTTCCTTCTCCAGCACCATGTCTGCCTGTGTGCAGCCGTGCTTCCCGCCATGATGATAATGGACTAAACCTCTGGACTGTAAGCCAGCCCCAGTTAGATATTATCCTTTACAAGAGTTGCCAAGGTCATGGTGTCTCTTCACAGCAATAGAAACCCTGACTAAGACAGTACACCTCTGAGTGTATCTGTAAGGGTATTTCCAGAAGAATTGATGGGGAAACAACCTGAATGTGGGGGGGGGGCTGTACCTGGGAGGTCTAGATGGGGAAAGAAGAGAGGAAAATGGAGTCACTCAGCTGAGCACCAGCATCCCTCTTCTGCCAGCTCCCTGCCAGCCATGATGTGAGTCACTCCTCTTTTTCTCCTTTCTTTCTTTTAAACAATTGGTGGCCAAATAATTCAGCCTCAGTGGTCACAGGAAGTGTTATGTTCTTATTGATCCATGTTTAAAAGAAAACTTTAGACAACATAAGTTTAAAAGGAACCATGAAGGTGGCTCAAAGGTTTAAAAGCTTGTTGTGCAAGCCTGGAGACCTGGGTTTGATCCTGGAACCCCCATGAAGGAGAGAACAGACTCCACAGCATTGTCCTCTGATTCCCACACATACATAACACAAACGCACATATAATAAAAATGATAATGAATAAACAATAATTTTAAAATAAGTTTAGCAGTTTACATCAGAGGATTCATTAATCAGGAAACATCCAAAACCAGTATTTCGTAAAGCCTTGCCTCGTGGTATGGCTAAACTAAGATGTGAAGCTAAAACTCTTTCATTGTTGGCCTCAGCTAAGTATGTGCCTAACTCGGGTCTGATCTTCGAGACAGTTCCTAGCTGGAGGCAAGTGGGTATCTTCTGATTGGCAAGGTTTAAATTTTATTATACTGCTCAATATATTTAACTGGTGGGAGAAACAATCCCAAGATAATAGCCTCTTCCCTATTTGCTTTAACAGCATAATGATGATGAAATGAACACTAGTCCCACTTTCTGGAACTTTCCTAATGTTAACACTAAACATCTTGCATCTCAGATATTTTTCAGTCAGGAAAAAATAAAGACCTCTTGTTTTTTGTTGTTGTTGTTGTTGTTTTTTGGTTTTGATTTTTTGGGTTTTTTTTTTTTTTTTTTTTTTTTTTTTTGGTTTTCGGGACAGGGTTTCTCTGTGGCTTTGGAGGCTGTCCTGGAACTCGCTCTTGTAGACCAGGCTGGTCTCAACTCACAGTGATCCGCCTGCCTCTGCCTTTCGAGTGCTGGGATTAAAGGCGTGCGCCACCAACGCAACCCCCTGAACATGGATGTCAATAAGGAGGCCTCTGCACTCTAGGAGGCCACTCATCGTGGATTAGTATTTTTTCCATAGTGTAAGAAGGGACTTTGAGAGCCCACCCCATGTAAAGGGATACACTCTGGCCCTGGACACATGGGGAAGGGCCAAGGTCCAGCACAGGAAGATTTGGTGGACTTTGCAGAGCCCCCATTGAGGGCCCTACCCTGCCTGGGGAGTGGTGGGTGGATGGGGTAGGGAGTAGGTTGAGGGGGGGAGGGATGGGGATTAGGGGAGGGAGAAGGAGAAGGGACTTACATGTGAAACAAGCTTGTTCCCTAACTTGAACTAATTAAAAAAAAAAAAAGACCAGACATGGTGCCCCAGTTCTCAGGGGCCAGAGGCAAGTGGATCTCTATGAGTTCAAGCCAGCCTGGTCTACAGAGGGAGTTCCAGGCCTAGCCAGGGCTACACAGTGAGATGCTATTTCAAAAAACAAACAAACAAACAAACAAAATAAGAAAATAAGTATGTCTTGTCCCACTGCATAGTATATTCCAGAGCATGAACAAATGCTGGCATTCACTACCCACTATTCATTCTCTTCATATTTACTTACCCCATCTTTTCATACGTTATGACAATAACTTACCCCAATACCTGTCACGGTGCATGTCACCACCTAGAATAATGAAGGCTTCTTGAACAGCATCCTATTCTTGTGAATGTCTGTATATTTTGCACTCTTCAACTATTAAAAAAAATCATTAGTGGTAAAGAAAGTGCAATGACATCACAGGGTAGCGTGGGAAAGGACTGACACATTTGGGGGAAGAGATCTGCAAGTTGAGAAATAAGAAGAAGCACCTCTCAAATGGAAATGAGAATTCACACAGTGGCACTCCAGCCCCACCACTTCACAAAGCCCATAGGGTTATTTTGATTCCTGACAGCTCTGGCTGTGAAGTTCCAGAGCAAGACCGTAAGGCAAATGATCATTAGGCCTGCACTGAAAGTCAGAGGCACCAAGGCTGAACTGAAGACTGGCCATTTCTAATTATGAATCTGGAATCCTCCCTGCAGCTACAGCCTAAGTCAAGTCACAACTTGACAGTCACTAAAATTTGTTGCTGTCACACTCAACACCCTGGTTGAGCTCCCAACAGTTTCTGTTGGCTATCTATACACCTAGTACTCCCAGCCCAGGGGTTCCTGGGTGGAAGGGCTGCCTAGTCCCACAATGAGCATAAAGCTGGAATTCAGTGGCAATATGTGGGTGTCACCGAAGTTTTCCCAGATCCCAGATAATCATTTTCTGGGCACTAAAGATTAATGAAGAAGAAAGCAGGGAGGGCTCAACCAGATTGCTCTGAATGCTTCAGCCCCTGCTCCATACCGTGGGAAGTGTGAGGGTTCTGAGAGTGAAGTGACAACATCTGCAGAGCTCTGCCTGGCACAGAGTAAATGCCACAGTGTTGCTGTTTCTACAGCTTCGGTAAAAAGATCATCTACTCATACAAACTGGAACATCCCTGAAGCTTATTTACTAAATGTTAAATGATGAGAATATGTTATACAAGAGTGTGTGAGGAGCTGAGGGTCTAACCAAGGTCTGGTCTCCAGTATTTCATAATCCCAACATGGTACATACTGTAATCCCAGCCCTTGGGAGCTGGAGGCAGGAGGATTAAAAACTCAAGGTTGTTGTCTACTATATAGCAAGTTCAAGGGCAGCCTGGGACACATGAGACCATGTCTGGAAAAAAAACAATATATATGAAATGATCTCATGTATGTTAAGAAACAGATGTGTGTACACACTGAAGGCATTGAACAAGTGGAGGAGCACAACTCCAGAAAGAAGAGCTGGGTTAGAACAGGATGAAAAGAACAGAGGGAAGAACACTTCATTGGGGGAGCAGACATACATCATTGTCATCAACCTGCATTGTTTGAATCTTGTGGAGCAGAAACACTAATCTCATTTGTGAATATTTTTCAATGCCAAAAAATCAGAAAAATGTAAACTCCCAAAAACAATCATACTAATCAAGGGTGCCCTATGCAAAATTCAACCGTATCTGCCCCTAGCCATCCAACCTGTATCTCCAGAGAATGAATGTGAAGTGAAGACTATAGAATGTGTCTGAGTGAGCACTGCTGATATGCAGGCTTAATTTTTCTTTGTTGGGGGGCTGCCTTATGCTTAGTAAGATGGTGAGCAATACCCCAATCCAGCCTCTGTAGACATTGCTAAATGCCTTCTAGTTGTGAAGTCATCCTAACCGAAAAGTAATGTTCTGTTCATGTTGTGAAAATAAACCAGTAAACGCCACCTTTGTTGAAGGACCTGTGACCCTTGTGTTCCGGCAATCCCAGCATCCACCTGAGGCAGAAAGAAAGCTAAGAGAGACCACAGCTGCAACTGCTATCCTTCAGGGTAGCAGAAGAGAACAACTTAGGATGGTTCTCCTTGCTAGCTCAATAAATGCTTCATGCCTCCAACGACTGTTCAAACAGATCCACAGCATTTGGTTTACAAACAACCCTTCCCCACACCTGCCTCTGCTTCTCTTCCATCTCCCAGGGAAATGTCATCTCTTTCTTGGGGGTCTAACGCAATGAGGACAACAATTTACATTTTTGCTGGGAAGAGGATTTTATGTACCAAACTATACTTTGGAGAAGCCATCAAGATCAAGAGCACTGAAATTCAACCAGCTAAGAATAAACAGAGAGTACACCTCTGAGATTTGAGGAGAGGTTGTATGCATACTCTCCCTCTTTCCCCTTCCCCTTCCCCAGCCGTGCCCCTCACTAGGGGAAATCAAGCAAAGATGGGAAGTCTTGGCAGGATGCTTTAAGAACTTGCAGGTGCAGGTTCTTATGCCTGAGATTGGTCCCTAAGCGGGGAGACTAAGCTCCCAGTGGAAGCAGCCCTGATCAAAACCCTGGTCAGCTTCACTTCTGAGTGTGACTCTGGTCAATTATTATCCTTGCAGTCCTCAGTGTCTTCATTTATAAAATGGAGAGCATCCTCTGCCTGGTCTAAGAAGCCACTGGGGCAATAGTTGTGTTGGCCTTTATAAGTTATATGGAATTATGACCTGGGATTCATCCAGTAGCCATTGGCTATGAAATATAGGGATGAAACTACAGAGACCTTAGAGAAGGGATTCTAAAGAGACAAAGTCTCTTGGCCCTATGACATGTGCTGTGGAACTGAAGTTAGGATTTCAGGGATTTATGAACAATAGCATTTGTGTCTATGTCATTTACTGCCTCCCGTGTATATTCTTTAGATTTAACACAGTAGCCATTCATGGCAGGTGAGAAAAGAGAATGAGAACCTTTAGATGGCAGAACTGGACAGACGGTCCAGAGGGACATCATCTGTGAGTGGCAGAGTCGGGACTCAAACACAGGTCTACCTAATCCCAAAGCTTCCATCTCAACAGTGCCACACAGATGTTGTTTTGATGCTGAGCAGCACCTCTTCCCCATTTGGGTCCAGATTCAAATCACTCAGTAAATAAGATCACAAACTCCATCTTCCATGTGGTTCTCAGTCAGCAAGGGCTGCTTCCTCCATGTCCTGGATTGTTCCTCTTCTAAGCTCTATTGAAGAGGTAAAGGTGGAGACCCTAGCCAGCATAAACAATGGCCTGTCCTCAGTCAAGTGAAACAAATTAACACTTGTGATGTGTTTCACCAAATTTAGTCTTACAAATTTTTAATTATACACTGTTTTTCTGCCACCCATCAAAACAGCTAATAATTTTTTTCTTTAACCTATTGCTATGGTGAAACACATAATGTTTATCAATACCAAACCTTCATCTAAAGAGATACAGTCTAAAGTCACAGCACAGAAGAGTGCTGCTGTCACTACTCTTCAACACTGAAATTCTACATTACTATTTATAGATTCCTGTTCTCAAATGAAACTCCAACCCAAAAAAACTATTAGAATAAAAATCACCCAGTAGCACAACTGGATAAAAGCAAAGTATACAAAATGAAAAACTTTCCTTTATAGTAGCAATAAGGAAGTAGAAAACATGATGAGATAGTAGAACCCTCTCAAAATACATAATACACACTCACAAATGCACACATATGCAAAATCACACAAATACATACTCATATAAAAACACATACTCATGCACAAATGCATACACACATACATACACACAAACACACATTTACACACATACATGCACACACAAACACACAAAGAAACACACACACACATGCAAATATATACATGCTCATACACAAACACATACACAAACATCCACATGCACACAGACTTCACACACACACACCAAGTTTCATTTGTGCTACCCCATAGCCTGAGGGTTTTTATTGCCTTGCCTTACCTTGATCTTTGCTGCCTTTGCCTTGAAGTACTGGTACTAAACCCAGGACCACACTTGTACCAGGCAAATACTCTATCACTAAGCTCCACACAGTCCTGGCATAATCCCAATCACTGCCCAGATAAACTCTTTAACATTTACATTCATCTCTTATTGCTGCAAGAGCTGAGAAATTATGGGCCCATGTCCTAGTTCTCCTGTCACTATAAAGAAAGCTCATAGGGAAGGCTGCATTGTCTGACTTCCCACAGGCTTGGAAGAAGCTGGATAAAGCCTTAAATCGAACCCAGGCCACTCTCTTCCACAATATTTTACTATTTTCACTGGAGGATTTTAAATGCCAAAAAAATTTATTCAAAATGCCCTTTGACAGAGAGGACATAATTTGCAAATGCCACTGAGATTAGAACAATATGTGATTGTTTTCTCGTGGACCTTAAATTGTTTTTGTGAAATAAGAGTCTACAGGGTAGAACAAATGGACCATCCTCTTCCATCATGACAAACTGCTGGCAATTAGTGCTTTTCAGTAATCATTATGCCTTTTCTGAGACAATAAAACCCATTGTCTGTAATGCCTGGCTGCAGACCGCCAGGCATCTCTTCTGTAAACTCCCCAAAGTATCAGCTGAAATCTGTGCATGGTTTTGCAATTACAATGAAAAAAACATTTTAATGCAAAACTCTCTACCTCCCACCATCTGGACAGAATCCTTCATTAAATGTGTTCCTGGCAGTGAAGGATCTCAAGACAATTTGTCTGGGAGAGAGAAGAGATAAACCTGTGGCTCATACACCTGGCTGCACAGGCTTTTCATCCTTCATTTAATGACAGCCTAATGAGAGAAGTTTAAATGTCTCTTTCTGGTCCATCCTAAAAGGTAGACTAGAGAGATGAGGACCACAGTTGGGGCAGGGGGCTCAGAGACAGTAAAGGGTTAATAGCCATCATCCATCAACAAGCCCAAAAGGAGATTAGGATTATCTGTGATGCCATCATGAGATGAGCATCAGGCTTTCGAGAGTTCCACAAAATCCGATCCCTTCCCCACCACCACCTACTCAGAAGAAAGAAAAGATGCCCTCCGCATGCAGAGAGAGGACCTCTTCAGGCCAAGGAAACTAAAAGCCCTTTTTGCTCCCTACGGTTTTCCAGAACAGCAACATACTTAGGGTTGGCAGATCAGATGTAGAGTTTTAATGGAGGCCATGGCTTTTTCTTTTGGGAAACCCACCTTTTCTACTACTCAAAAGGAAAGGTCTTGCATGGGTAGGACATTGCCTTGCCTCATGTTGAAACCGTGAATTTCCTATGAGCAATTATGCTTGCCTCTCTCTCTCTCTCTCTCTCTCTCTCTCTCTCTCTCTCTCTCTCTCTCTCTTTCCCTCCCTCTCTCTCTCTCTCTCTCTCTCTCCTTCCTCCCTCCCTTTCTCCTCCTCCCTCCTTCTCCCTGACACACACACACACACACTTTAGCCACAATATCTAGACCAGCATAGGCTGACAGGAGCCTGTTACCCAGGAAGTCCCTGGATGAGTCCTTCCCTCACAGGACTCTTCCTAACAAGGAAGGCAAAGACAGGTGCCTCCCCTATCATCCGTTCAGTCAGCTGCAGCAGATCTGTCTTCATTGTCCTTCTGTCCTGCTACCAATCCTGGAAGAACCAGACTAGGGAAAGGAGAGAAAGTGCCCAAAACAAAATCACCTACCCTAAAATCCACACGTAATGTAGGCCCTGGAATCAGACTCACAGGGTAAAGGAGGAGGAAGAGTCCAACCAAATACAGGTTTGAGTTCTACCCTGGGGCTGGAAAGGTGGGAAGGAAGAGAATGGTTGAGAGTGGGTCCTGTGTTATTAAGGTGCAGAAAAGGAAATTGACAAAGCATCACTGGAGGCGATGGCCGAACGAAAGAAAGAAATGCTATTTCTTGATCATATCTCCACTGCCTTTGTATTTTTCAAAGTATTTTTCCACAAAACGAAGACAGCACAAGAAGACAAGAAGGTCCATCAAAGGGCTGCAAAAAGAAAATAAATAACTCTGGAAGAAGCACATAGAGTTAAGGGTATTATAGAAAGCAGATCAAAGGACAGCCCCCCAAAACACTGCAGAAGGTAAGGCTAACCTTGAGAGGCCAGACAGTCCGAAGGAGAGAAAAACAAGTGCAGAGTGCAAAGAATTGGGGAGATTCGCCAAAGAAAAGAATTCCAAATTACAGTGTCAGAGCCACTGAGGGAAAGTCCAGTGCTTGTTGTCCAATTAATTTTACTATTGTTAAAATTATGTATATAGGGGGAAAGTGTGTGTGAGTGTGTGTGTGTGCGCGCGCGCACACGTGCCTGATCCCACAGAGTCCAGAAGAAGTCAGATTTCCTGGAGCTGGAGCTACGACAGTTATAAACAGCCCTATCTGGGTACTGGGAACCAAACTCAGTTCCTCTGGAAAAGTACTCAGTCTTAAAGAGCCCCAAGGACATGTGTGAGACTGACAGAAATATTCTCCATTGTGGTGATATTCTGTTTGTGATCTAACAAATAAAGCTTTCCTGAAGATCAGAGTGTACAGCTAAGCCACTAGTTAGCCATAGAGGCCAAGCAGTGGTGGCCATGCTTTTAATCCCAGTTCTCCAGAGACAGAGGCCAACAGATCTCTGTGAGTTTAAGGCCACCCTGAGCTACACGAGATGGATCCAGTCTCAAAGAGAAACAGCTAGGCAGTGGTAGCTCACACCTTTAATCCCAGCACTTGGGATCACATGCCTTTAATCCCAGCACTAGGGAGGTGGAGACAGGAGTGATATGGCTGGGCAGAGAGAGGATTATAAGGTGGGAGGAGACAGAAGCTCATAGCATTCAGTCTGAAGATTTCTAGAGACGGGATGACCCATTTCGTCAGAGGATTCCACAGAGGTAAAAACTAGTGGCTGGCTGCTCTGCTTCTCTGACTTTTCAGCTTTCACCCCTGATAGCTGACTCTTGGTTTTTATTATTAAGACCAATTAGAATTTGAGCTACTCTCCATCGTGATGGGGATGGTGTAATACAACAGATAGACTGTACACCTAAAACGGGTGGTTTCATCACAAGTAAAACCATATGGTTTATTTGTGTGTGTGTGTGTGTGTGTGTGTGTGTGTGTGTGTACAGATGCTCATGTGTATTTGGGTACATATGTTCATGTATGTAGAGTTCAGAGATCAGCCTCGGGTGTCATTCCTCAGGTGCTGTTCTCCACCTTGGTTTTTTTGAGGCAGGGTCTCTCCTGGCTTTAGGGGTTATAGGTGTGTGCAGCCATCCCCGACTGTTTTTAAATGTTCTTGGGATCTGAGTGGGAGCCTCAGTTTTGCAAAGCAAGAACTACTCTGGCTGAGGTTATCTCCCTGGTCTCCTAAAGTTCCCATGTGACAGGTGTGAGTCTTAGATGATTCTTGATTCAAACAGTTTCTATAAAAAAGAATTTACAGAACAAGGTGGGAAATGTGAACATTAGCTGGATAATTCATAAATTTAGGTATTTTGTTGATCTGGGTGGGGTGGTGACAATAATGTGATACATTCAGAAGTGCGGCTAATATGTATTAGTGAGTCTTACTAAAGTATTTACAAATGAGGGCAACAAGATGGCTCAGTCGGGAAAGGCACTTGTCCCCAGGCCTGACAACCTGAGTTCAATCCCTGGGATCAGGGGGAGAGGGAGAGAACTAACCCCTACAGGTTGTTCTAACCTCCATATGGTCATACACACAAAACGAATACATACATACATATATACATACATACATACATACATACATACATACATACATACATGCACACACACATACATTCACACATAAAAAGGTATTAAAAATAAAATGTTTACAAATGAAAGTAAAATATAACTGGATTCAGTTCAAAATAACTCAGGAGACTAAGGTAATAAATGGAGGCATAAAAACAATAAGATTTACCACAAGTTAATAACTACATGATGCATAGATGAGGTTTATTATATTCTTCCCTTATTTTTATGTCTGGAATTTTCCATATTAAAAACTTAAAAGCAATTGTATGCTGATACAAAGACCAAAAGAAAATTCAATAACATTAAATCAATAGTGGTTTTTAGAATTTGAATTCATTTCCATATTTTCTTTATAATTTTGTGCGTCTCCAAAACATTTTCAGGAAAATGAAACTTTGGGTTATTTTCACTGTTTTAATTTTATGTATCCTGGTCGAGTTGGGGGAGGGAAAAGGGGGAAGAGAAATGAAAGAGATGTCTTGATAGAGGGAGCCATTATGGGGCTAGGAAGAAGCCTGGTACTAAAGGAATTCCCAAGAATTCACAGGGATGACCCCAGCTAAGACTCCTAGCAATAGTGGAGAGGGTACCTGAACTGGCCTTGCCCTGTAATCAGATTGATGAGTACCCTGTCATCATAGAACCTTCATCCAGTAGCTGATGGAAGCAGATACAGAGATCCACAGCCAAGCACCAGACAAGCTCAGGGAGTCAAGCTGAAGAGAGGGGAGGAGGTAATATATGAGCAAGGGGACATCAAGATTATGATAGGGAAATCCACAGAAACAATTGACCAGAGCTCATGGGAGCTCATGGACTCTAGACCGACAGCTGGGGAGCCTGCATAAACTAGGCCCTCTGCATGTGGATGACAGTTGTGTAGCTTGGTTTATTTATGGGTCTCATGGCAGTAGGACCATGATCTGTCCCTGGTGAATGAACTGGCTTTTTGGAACCCATTTCCTATGGTGGGATGCTTGCTCAGCCTTGATGCAGGGAAGAGGGTCTTGGTCCCTCCTCAACTTAATGTGCCAGGTTTTGTTGACTCCCCATGGAAGGCCATACCCTTTCTGAGGAGGGATGGAGGGGAGCTGAGAGGAGGTAGGGGAGAGCAAGAGGAGGGGAGGGAAGTGGAACTGTGTATGTAAAATGAATAAAAATTTTAATAAAAGAGGACATAATTTAAGTCCTCTCTCCTTCAAAAGCAACCCCCCCACACACACACACACACCAGCAGCCTCTCCCCTCCCAACACTGGCTTCTTCACACACCTGAGAAGCCATGTCCTCCTCTCCTCAGCACTCAGCACCTTTTCCCTTTGATGATTTAATATCACATGCTCATCTCTAAGATCATACTCTCCAGTTTAACTCTACCAGAAAGTTCCATGGACCTCAGAGAAGTCACTATCTGCACAGTTATAATGTGAAACAGTGCAAGTTAGCATTAACCAAAAGAAAGGGAACCCAGGGTTGAGTCCAGAAGAGGCCAGGCAAGGAGCTTCCAGCTGGCCTTCCAGTGTGGCCATGCTGACAGGACTCACTTCTCCCCATCATGAAAGATAACACATGAAGCACTGGCAACTGGGACACTCCTCAGTCTGTGTCCAAGGATTTAATGGAACTCGGTTACATACACTCCTATGTGGCTTACCTTCACCTCTAGTGCTTCCAGGAGTCAAGCTAGTATAATACTTCATAGCCTGAAGCTGACATCATTAATCACACTAAGGCCAAGTGTAGTGATGCATAACTGTAATCCAAGCATGTAAGAAGCTAAAGTCAGAATCATGAGGTCAAATGCAGCAAGTTCAAGGCCAGACTGGGCTACATAATGCAAACCTGTCTCAAGAATAAATAAGTAAATAAATAAGTCACATTGTTTTATGGTCTGAATGCTTGTCGCCACAAAATGCATACATTGAAACTTAATCCCCAGTGCAATAGTGTTAAGAGGTGTGGCTTTTACCGAGGCTCTTCCTCCGCCGTGAGATTACTGTCCTTTGTAAAGCGGCTTGAGGGCCTCCTTCCACCACTTCTGCTACATGAGAACACAGTACCATCAATGAAGTAGACAGTACTCGCCATTCTTCCAATATGCCTTGACCTTGGTCGTCCCAGCCCCAGGGCTGTGAATAATCAATTTCTGTTGCTTATAAGCAAGCCAGCCCAAGGTGTTTGGCTGATACAGCTCAATGAACAAAGGCACAGTTAACACAAACCACTAGGTATAATCTAAGGACTCAGGTGAACACACTTTTAGCTAAGGACTTAGAGGTTAGTGGCCAGGTCAAGGGTCAATTCTTTGTTGGAGCATGGTTAAACCAGTGTATATAAATGTCTTCCTTTTGAGTGGTGGTGGTGCATGCCTCTAATCCCAGTATTTGAGAGGCAGAGACAGGCAGATCTCTGTGAGTTCAAGGCCAGGCTGGTCTACAAAGTGAGCTCCAGGACAGCCAGGGTTACACAGAGAAACCCTGTCTCAGAAAAAAAAAAAAAATCGCATTTAGATTTCAAGTCCCTTAAGATCAGGGAAACAATAAATGTGCCTATTCTAAAGAGAAAGGTGCTTTCCTTGAGATCTTTACCCCAACATTCGCAGAGAAGGCCAAAGGCCAACTGACTCTTCTGGAAGAAGAGAGGTAATGGTAGGCATGGACCCCAAAGATGAACAAGACTTGGGGAAAAAAAAATGTAAGGAAAACAGTTCAGAGAACTGAGCAATAGGGAACTTAAGGAAAGAATTCAAAAGCCGGTGGAGCAAGGCTGCTTGAAGTGAGGTCTGCAAACCATTATTAGCCCTACCTGGGAGCTCATTAGGGATACAAGATTTGGACCCATCTCATACCAGACTCAGGATGAGTGGGATAAGACCACGAATGTGTGACCTAGTGAGTAATCTGGATGATTCCAGTCCACATTAAAATTTAAAAAGCACAATCGTTTTTCAAAGACAAGAAAAGTAGATAATTATTAAGGGACAGAGAGTCATATCCTTTGGGGACATGGCTGTTAGTAGGCTGTCGGTGCCACAATGGATGGTCCTGAACCATTGCACACATGGTTGGGGCTAATTGATTCAGTGGGGTATCAATAACAACAAAAGTTAGAGGCCATGAAATTGTAGGGAGATATGTAGGAAGCACTAGGGAAAGCTAGAGAGAGATGATGATGGATGGATCTGATATGTTTTCAAAGAAAATATACTTTTAAGTTGTGTATTGTGTAACGGTCCATGGAAGGAGCAGAAGGACATACATGAAGTGAATGGGCTTTAGGAGAGGTTCCAATGGACAACACATTCTATTTTCACTTTCAATGCTTCTGGTGTCAGATTTGGGGTTGACCCCCCATATCAACAGGAGATCCTGAAATTTAGTCCAGTTCTAACACTGTCTATCTCCAGTTGCCAGCAGAGTTCACATGTTTCAAGACTCAGTCCCCAAGTCTGCTCTTGGCTCAGACAACAGTTTTAAGTATTGGCCCCCAGGTTGCCCACACTTCTATACAAATTAGATGTCAGGTATGGGTTCTCATGAGCCCTCCTCGGATCGAATAATTGCCCCATCAGCTCACCCGGAAGACATCCTGACTAGATTACTAGTTTATTAAAAGAGAGACAGTCCAGAACAGCCAAATGGGAGGGACGCACAGGGCAGGGTCCTAGAGAAAGACCAGGGTGTTCCCATTCCTTCCCCAGAATTACTACCTTCTAGGCACCTTCATGTCTAAACTCCATTTCTCAGAATGTTTAATGGAGGTTTTTATCAGGTAAATATGGTTAATTAAACCACTGGTATTTAAACTCAACCTGCAGGCATGTTCGTCTCCTTAAAAGCATAGGCAAGCAAGAAGCACAGATAATCTCAACGCCCCAATTGTGTTCTAGTCCTGCTAGTGACCAGCCACACCCTGAAGCTACTCGGACCCCCAGCCACAAGTCACCTGATTAGTCCACAGAGGACAGTCATATTCCAGCCATTCCAAGATTTAGGGGTTCTATGGCAAAAACTAAGGACAAATACGTATTTCTTTTTATACCTCCGGAATCCATGAAGAGTAGGTTGCATAGTGAGACACACCACCCCTTAAATACAGGGACATCCATGAGGATCTGGCCTGTGACTTAGATTCACTCAGGCACCCCTGGAATCAGTAAAGCTGTTAGTCAGGATGGCTATACTCAAGTGAAAAGTAGGGACAGAGACCTGTTAACAGAACAGAGCTGATATGGCTGGAGAAGCAGCTCCGTGGTTAGAAGTATGGTGCTGCTCTTGCAGAAGACCTAAGCTCAGTTCCGACCACCCGTGTCAGCAGCTCAGCAGCCACCTACGACTCCAGAGATCCAAAGATCCCACCAACACCTGTATTCACATATGCAAACCCACACCCCAAACACACACATATATACACACAAGTAAAACCTAGAGTATTTAATTAAAAAAAGAGAGAGAGAACAGAGGTCATGTCAAGGTCTTTTAGCTTCCACAATGAACCTTGTTAGCCAAGAGCTCCATGTAGCCCTCGGATGCCTCTCCTAGGAAGCAAAATGGGCTCCCAGCAAATGTAAGACTCTGATCTCTCAAATCAGCAACGGAATGCAAATCACAGGTAAATCAACTTCGTAATATTTATGAAAAATTAAGGTGCAGTGTTTTATAAATTGTAAACCACTATCAGGCCTAGATTTATGGTTGGGTTTAAGGGCTCCCTCCTCTCTCTCCTCTGGTTCTCATTTTCATCCTGTTTATTGGGAAAAAATAGATGGGAGTGGGGCAATTTCCATAACAATGATCTCTCATCCTGAAGATGCTCTTAATCAATGAGCTGACAGCATAATGTAGGCTTGTTAGAGCCTTCAAAAACAATAAGCCCTAGCCCCCAATGGGGCTCTGCCTGAGCTGCAATCAAGGAAACTACAGAGAATTGGGGAGGGGGGTGCGGGGGAGAGACCCAGAGGCTGCATCCAACACTCTAAGAAATGAACTGTCTACTCGGCATTTCGCAGACCATCACCAACTTTGCAAGCATAGCAGGTCTCACTCATTGTGATTCTTACAAAGAAAAATGAATAATGACTCTGATGTTTGAATTAAGCAGGTTAAGACGTCCATTCAAATGGTTATGTTTTCTAAAGAGGAAGAATCAGTCAGTCACAGCAGGGTAAACAAACCCTCCCAAAACTCAGTAGATGAAAACAGCAAGAGTACAGGGCTGCAGTAGCTGCTTCTCTCGTGGCTGTGACAGAATTCCAGACAGAAGCAACTTAGAGGAGCAAGGATTTATTTGAGCCTGTGCTTTGAAACGGTAATTTGCATATCATGGAGGAAAAGTGTGGATGGCAGAGTGGACAGTTGGGGCCCAGAAGCACAGGGAACCTGAGCAAAAGCACAGCCTGTCAATAACTCTCAAGGCCACTCGTTCTAGCCAAGCCCCAACTCCTGAGGGTTCTGCAACCTCTCCGGGTAGCACCAGCAGACAGAGGCCAAGTGGTGCCTCACATGAGCCTCGAGGGCACATTTCACCTTCAAAAGATAAAATAAGCAGGTGACTATGCATCCAGGCTCAGTATTCTCTCATCCCCATTGGACCAGTGGCCCAGTCCAGGCCCTCTTGTGACTGCAGCCTAAGAAGTGGATATGCCTAGGACACTTGCCCTTGGAGTGGACTTGACACTCTGATTCCTGCCTCATTCTTGGTGACAATGGAAAGCATATGCATAACCAAAGCCAAGGAGGGAAAATGTGCCCTCCTTTTACAAAAGAAATCTGAAGTCATGTGGTAGAATATGTGGAGACAGGAAGGGGGTTATACTAAGACCACGTGATTCTATCTAAAACCAGGAGAGATGTTTTCCTGTGGTTTGTGTTAACTGAAGTATCGTGTGATTAAACACAACTGTTTTTAAAGAAGCTATTAGGCCAGGTAGCTCAATTGCCTAGCATATACTAGTTCTGGTCACAGCACAACAAAAAAGTAAAGATAAATATAATGGGAAGATGTCCTTAAAATTAACAAGAATGTCCAGGACAGCCTCCAAAGCCACAGAGAAACTCTGTCTTGAAAAAAAAAAAAAAAGAAAGAAAAGAAAAAAATTAACAAGAATGGCTTGCCCCAAACTCCCCTTTCCAACATTTATCTTTCAATGCCACCATCTTGCCCAATCCCTCCACTGAAACCACTGGTTTCTGGAACACCCTGTGCATTAACCAGAGCTCTGTAGAACAGAACCAACAGAAATAATGCATGTTAAAGAGAAGGTATTAGACGGTTGTAGCTGTCCATCAATGGCTGTCTTGCACCAGGAAGATGGAGAACTGAATGCATGCAGTTGGATGCCCCAGCAGTCCTTGTCTGGTGCTGATGGTCCAGGTCATTCCTGGACAGTGCTGTTTTTCACTCCAAAGAAGCTGACTCTGTTACCAGCAAAGGGATCATCCTCAGAAACACAGGCCCACAAGCCTAGAAGGCCAAGTGGGCAAAACAGAAAAAAGGCTTCCTTCTCCCATGTCTTTAATCAGCCCCACCACCCCCACCCAGAAGGTACCACCCACATTATGGTAGGCATTCCCACATCAATTAAAGCAGTGGACACTCCCCACTGACTTGCCCACAGGCAATCCTTCTTCACTAAGGCTCTTTTTCAATGTGGTTCTAGGTTTTATCAAGTTGCTAATTAAGACTAACCAGCACACCCATAATTCAATACCCAGTCTTTTCTGGGCATGGTAGTCCTCAAGGCCCAACAGCATGGACAGAGGCTAGAAACTTTAGTCCAGCAGATTTTAGGCTTTTATCCAAGACAATGCCTCAGAAACTCTGTGGGTGTGGCCAAATCACCTAAGGATATACATTCCCATGAGCCCTCAGGTGATACCCATCATGTTTCAGTATGGAAACTGCAAGTGTCAGAGGTTTCTCTCCCATCTCCTGCCACTGAACAAGATCTGTAACTTTGCTCCTATTATTAAATCCAGCATAGGAACCCTAATGGATGTTTTTATCACCCTTTGCTCCAGACAAAGTTATTTTCCCCACTGCTGAAATGTCAGAGTATTTTTATCCAGTCAGTTGAATTAGACACCTAAATATCACTGTATCCTAACTCCACAGTCAAACTATTAGACACCAATGAGGTCATTTGCCATGGAATTTAGAGTCAGAGAGATCCAGGCTCCAAACCAGCTCTGCCCCTGAATAAAGGTATATAGCCTTGGACAGGACTGACCCTCTCTGAACTTCAGTTTCCTCTTGTGGGTATGAAGTTTATAATGTCCACTTAGTCCACACTGTTGATGCAGACATGGAAATAAGTTGGTAGGAAGTCCATGGCACAATGTGTGGCCAAGCACCTTCAGCATTGCGCTAAGAAAGCTACATCAGGTGTGGCAGTGCATGCTTTTAATCCCAGCACTCAGAAGGCAGGGACAGGTGGATCTCCGTGAGACCAAGGCCAGCCTGGCCTACATAGAGAGTTCTAGGCAAGACAGGCTTTTTTACTGGCTCAAAAGAAGAAGAAGAAGAAGAAGAAGAAGAAGAAGAAGAAGAAGAAGAAGAAGAAGAAGAAGAAGAAGAAGAAGAAGAAGAGAAGGAAGAGAGAGAGAAGAGAAAGAAGAAAGGAAGGAAGGAAGGAAGGAAGGAAGGAAGAAAGAAAAAAGAAAACAGTCAACATTGTAGTATGGAGGAAGGAACAGCTCATGAGCCCCCATCCCTAGTTAAGGAGCTGTTGACAGTTGATGGCATCTCAGGGAGGAATAGTCAGTTTTCTCTAAAGGTGTGGCCTGCGGTGGGTTGACTACACTCCAATAGATGGCTCCACACCCATGATTATGAATAGCATAAATTAGATTTAATGAGTTACGAAAAATTAAAAAAGGACATGAAGTCAAAAGGGTGTAGAAAGACAGGGACAAATCTGAGAAGAGGTAAGAGGAGGAACGAGGGTGAATATTATCAGAATATATTGTATGCATGTATGAAATTCTCAAAGATTAATGAAAACATTCATTCTTAAAACTACAAAACTCTTGGAGCCAGAAACACAAACATGCATTGCAACATGAATAAGAAAAACCCAAAGATAGATATTGAGGTTCTAGCTGAAGGTCAGAAAAGCAAAGCTGCCAAGCTACCAGAGAGTTCTTACCTCTACCAGGACTGGGGCAATCCTGACCTCAACGTAGCTGGAGACTAGTTGCCTAAGACTGAATACTGAATACCCTGCTCCTGTCTTATATACCTCTCTAGTGCTGGGATTAAAGGCATGAGCTCTGTGTTTCTTTTAGACTGATTGACTCTCATGTAGCCCAAGGTGGCCTTGAACAAATGAAGATCTATCTGCCTCTGTCTCCTGAATCCTGAGGTTAAAAGTGTATGCCACCACTGCCCAGCTTCTACAGCTGTGGCTAGCTTTGCTTTCTGATCTCTAGGCAAGCTTTATTAGATCATAAATAATATATCACCACAATGCATAACACACACACACACACACACACACACACACACACACACACACTCACACATGACTGCTAGAATCAGGGTAAAATACTAGCATGGGCCACCTCATTTTGCCCCAGGATGATTTTAAGCTGGAAGCATTTGAGAAGTAAATAGGAACAAAATCCCTCTATGCTTCCTTTCTATTTATTTGCCTACTGATAGAGGCTAAACACCAAAGCTAACATTAGACCCTTATTGTCTTTTGGTGGTTTGGGGGTGGGGTTGTTGTTGTTTTTTAAGAGGGTTTTACCACATAACTCTGATCGGCCTCAAACTCACTATGTAGAGTAGGCTGGCCTTGAACTCACAGAGGTCCTCCTGCTTCTGCCTCCCTGAGGTTAAAGGAATGTGACACCATGTCTGGGCTAGGCTCTTATCTGCTTGAAGATGACATCATAAAATACAACATATTAAATCTGATGATCAGCCTTTGCCTATTAGTTTCTCATTTGTTTGTGTCTCCACCATCGGCTGGCTCTAAGGACTCAAAGGTCCTTTTACTTTGTCTCATCCTTTGTTGAAGATACTGAAGATGTTCACATCAGCTAGAGTCTCGTGGCAAATCTCAAATGTATCTATTTTCCCCTATCTCCTATATATTACATGCTAATAAACTTGTTTGTCTTGCTAGTCTTGTATCACAAGGATTCATCCTAAGAATGAAAAAATCACTTTTTCCTCTTCTACACTAACACTTGGGCCTTGTCATCTCTGTTACAGCAGCTAACCCAGTGCAGCAAACACATTAAACTACCCATGAAGCATTTAGTATGTTTTAAGTATAAATGGAGGAGCTAGAGAGATTGCTCAGTTGCTAAGAGCAATTGGTACTCTCCAGAGGACCCACGTTTGCTTCCCATTACCCACATGATGGCTAACAACCATCTGTAATTCCAGTTTCAGTGCAGGGGATCCAACACCCTCTTCAAGCCTCCTAGGGGACTTCACACATGTGGTACACTTATATACATGAAGGCAAAACATTCAGACACATCAACTAAAAATAAATAAATCTTTCAAAAATAAATATAAATGGAAATTTGTTCCCTAGACACAGTTGCTTCTCTGAAGACTTTAAAATTTTATGCTCCATGTACTATTCATTCTTACCACCTTCTTTGGTTGTAAGAATATCACTGGATTAAAGTGCAGGCTGCTCACTGCATGAGGGGAGAGTATTCAGCAGTGACAGTTGGCTAGAAGGAATGGGGCTTATTCAAGGGCTATCGGTCTTGAGAAACTGGAAGGGCTTGTGTGCCCAGCAGAGCTCCAGAGTGCACAGTGCTCTCATAAGACTGGAAAGGAATTGCAGCCAGGAAGGCCTACAATTCCTACATCTAAGGCCCATTTCCCTTATCTTCTCCATCTTATGACAAAGGACCTCTAGCTCCTGAACCAGTTCCCATTGTCCATGATTTGAGTTTGTGTAGTTTGTAGACCTTAAGCTCACTACAAAGCTCTGTAAATCTAAAGAAATATTTAGCTGTTAATATCTTAACCACTTAGATGGAGCAAAATGATGGTAGAGAAGTAGAAAGGCAAAGGGGGGCAACAATGGAAAATTCCAAAGAATCACTATGTTAGAGCTGAGCTCTGAAGGAGAGCTGAGGCCTAGTGTCATGAAAGCCAGTGAGCATACGCAGAACTCCTATGCTAGTCTGAGAAAAACATGGGCAGTGATATTCAGGCAAGCCACAGCTTTGTTAGCATCATCCCCCAGCTCTGTGCCCTCTTTCAGTTGGGTTTACAAGAGGCAGCAATCCTGTTCCTTCAGTTTAAGAAGCACAGAGCTGTGACTTTCAGCTGTCTTGCTGGTGTTACATGAGGACACTGTAATTCCCTGCATTGATGTGAACTGTTAAATTACCCCGGCTGAACCAATCCCCAGGAAAGAGATGATGCTGGACCAGAGCTTTCTGCATCTCCCTAGAGGCTTTGCCCTGATGAGATGGGGACTGCTGAGAGGAGAAGAATCAAAACACCCTTCCTTACAAAAGAACTGGGTTTTGTTGTACCTAAGAATTTAGAGATGCAAGCCCTGGTTAAAGCCATTACAGAGGAAAGAGCTGTGAATTTAACCATAATCACTTCCATTCCACTCTAAAGAGATGCTAATTATGAAAATGGTTTTGTAAGGAAATCAGCATATGTTAGGGGAAAAGGTTTAATCACTTTATATTTGAGGACAAAGGAATCATTTTCTAGAAGATAATGCAGGTGATAGAACTGGGTTTTGGAGATATATATATATAATGCATGTGTACAGAGAGAGAGAGAGAGAGAGAGAGAGAGAGAGAGAGAGAAACCAGGCATGTCCATCCATAACCCTAGCACTCTAGAAGTAGAAACAGTTAAATCAATCTCACCCAGCCTAGGGTATGTGAAACCCTGTCTCAAAAAAGTGGGATAGGGGGCAGGGGCCTGGGAGATGGCTTGATTGTCAAGTGCTTGCTGCCCAAGTATGAGGACCTGAGTTCTGATCTCCAGCACCCATACAAAAGGCTGATGATGGTAAACACCATAATCATTGGAGAGATGAAGACAGCAGGTCTCTGAAGCTCACGGGTTAGCCAGCCTAGCTGCACACAGTGAGTTCCATGTTCAGGGAGAAACTATCAAAATGTGGTAAGGAAGAATTGAAGAAGACACTGTGCCTCAACCTCTGAGCTCCATATGCATGTGTATATACACAAACATGTGCACGCATGCACACACACACACACACACACACCTACATTTCAGAGATAATCCAGAAACTTAGAATTGGGAAACAAGAGAAAAGTAACTGATAAACATATATATATGTTTTTCTGAAACAGGGTTTCTCTGTGGCTTTGGAGGCTGTCCTGGCACTCGCTCTTATAGACCAGGCTGGTCTCGAACTCACAGAGATACCCTGCCTCTGCCTCCCAAGTGCTGGGATTAAAGGTGTACACCACCACTGCCCAGCAAGGTTTCTATATTTTTATAGAAAGAGATTAAACATAACAGTGCCATGCTTCATCTAAGCTCTGTGCTCACATAAACTACCATGAGCAGCAACACCTGAGAAATCTAATACAGTCTCACGGATTCCAATATAAGGCATCTCCACCATTCCAAAATGTCCCTGTTGTAAAGTCCCCATCTTTGAGATGGTCCATTGTTAACGAACAATCTCCCACTTCCAGTAGAAACCTTTCAGTTGTCCTGAGTTTGTTCCAGACAGTAGTAAATAGGTCCCTCTACCCTGTGTTCTCTTCCGCCAAAAAACAGCATTAACAAGGTGTGAAGCTGGCATCTACCTGGCACCAGGCATAAAGCTAAAAGTTATATTCAGCAGTTACCTCAATGCTAACTTTGAACCAACTGATTTGGAAGCCTGTTCCAGCCAGATGTTCGGCTTAAAGTACAGCCACGTGGGGAACTCTCAGATTTGGATGTTTATATAACTCAAATACTACTTACACTCTTTGAAGAAGAAAGCCCTTTTGATTAGCGTCCCATTTCTGATCTGGATGGTTGCCACCTGCTGGTGACTTCCTCTAGCACAGGGTGCTTGCTCCTAGATGTTTCCTGATGATATTAGCTAGGCTCCTCTCTGACCCCTGGAGCCCCTCCATCCTCCAGGCGTATGGATCTCATGTAGCAGGAAAGACAGAACAACTGCATCAACTCATTGGGTGACTTTGTTTAAGATGTTGCTATAGAGAAGTGGCCCTCAGTGAGGAATGATTCAAAGAAAACACAGAGCTAGAGATGGATGTTTCTTGGGGACACCAGCTCACCAAAAAAATGACACAGAGACTTACTATTAATTATGAAAGCTGAGGCTGCCTCTGGTTCTCTAGGGACAACTAGGAAAGTAAAACATCTTCAGTTATTTCAAAGACCATGAGAAGAGTAGAAGTGGGATGAATGGGGACCACTATGGAGGTACAAAAGCCAGGCAAGCTCCTGACCCTTAACCTTTAACATGGTGTGTGTTTTCTTCTGTCTCCATCCTTGTACTTTACCAAACAGTTCTGCCATAAGACATCCAATAAGGTCAAAAGGTTGACAACCTGGGAGCCACTTGTGACTAAACACAGAACCTGTGGGATTCAAGATAGTCACTGTTGTGAGTAAGTACATTGTGTCAAAAGTCATAGATAGACATACTTATGTCTTCCCACACAATCAGAACTTATTGGTAAATGAATTCATAAACTACATTGGTTTCATTGGCTGCAATTTGCCCAGGAATCTCAATTTCTTCCAAAAACTGGCTGAGGCAAACATAGGTTCTTTTATTCCAACTTGAATTACTAATATTAACTATCAGACCAAATATACAACACAGTGTGAGTATGTGCATGTGTATGTGTGTGTTACTACAGAATGGCCACAAGGGATTAAAGGGATGGCAGCAGAGTTCGAGGAGCCCCAGATAGGCCTTACTGGAGGAAGAAGCTGGGGACTGATGCAGATGTAGAGAAGCCACTTCAGTTGGCCAGATAAAATCTAAGTTAGGGGTTCTGGTCACATTCTAGCCACACCCCAGAGTCAGAATTGAGTGGAGCCTCCGGGAACCACTGAGCTGCCCAAGTGAGGTATGAGATCTTAACAGCTGTAGCAGTTAAAGGCAGGTCCAAGAGAATGAAGAATGAACAGGCAGTTGAGTAGATGGTAAGTCTAGAGGGACAAACAACTAGATGGATGGATGGCAATTTGAGCTCATGTTAGCGGTGAGAACCAAGCTGAACTGAAACCGCTGGGACAGTTGGGTATTTTGTCCCTGTTAGTCCCTTAACACACATACCAGGCTGGTGGGGGCTATCACCATGACAGTGTGACCTCTTTGTGGGAGCCAAGTGAGAGAGCTACACCTATTGACCTGGTATGTTTGGCTAAGTTCTCAGGGCTAGTTTTTCTGGTAGGATTTTAACATCCCCACATGCTCACACAGTCCCACTTGACTTTAATAAATAAATTTAATAAAATAGGGTGTCACCTTTTTTGCTTTTATGGGCTAGTTACTTGTCAGTCTGGGCCTTGTGAGTACTGCTGACCAGATGATATTGCTCATGTGCACAAGGCACAGAAGGAGTCTGCCTGTGCTCTCTTGAATGGAGTCAAATGTTGCCTATAAAATGGATTTTTCAAAGCAAGGTGCAGCCCAGAATCACCAGTTTTACACAAAGTGGAGTAACTTGGAGCACACACAGTCTGATCTCAACTATCACACAAATGACTTCTATTGTATCCCAAATCCTTTGAAATATTAAGAGTAAACAGACCTGGGGAGAATTGTTACTATAAGATGTCTCTAGTGGTCCCTTGAATCAACTCAGCTGTCAGACAGTCTGTCAAGGTAAAAATCACAGGACTTTCTCTTAGTTTGTTTTAAAATGTCTAATGCTGGACTAGAGAGATGGCTCAGAGGTTAAGAGTTCTGTCTGCTCTTCCAGAGGACTGGGGTTCAATTCCCAGTGCCCACATGGCAGCTCACAGCTGTCTGTAACTCCAAGATCTGATACCCTCACACAGCCATGCATGCAGGCAAAATACCAATGCACATAAAATAAAAATAAACTATTAAAAAATATCTAATGCTGGGCATCACACAGTGGGACAGCTCATTGTTAGTTTCCCATTAACTTCGCTTCAGTGATACTCTGCTCTATGCTATGGCTACTCTGCAGGGTGTTTTGCAGGCTGCTTTGCCCAAAGCCAATGGCTGTCAGCTTAGCCTCTGGAGACTGCTGGTAGGTGATGAAAATGAGATGCAAGGCAGCCATCTCTATCTTCATATTGTGTCTGCCTTCTTTGCTGCCTGAATCCTTGGGTCAACCTCTATTCTACTCTTCATGAAGACTTGTTGATCACTTTTAAAGTATTTTGTTATGACTGTAATACAGGATTAAGTTGGCCTCTGACCTATTGGAGCTAGCATGTGTTTCTTACACCTGTCTTAGTTAGGGCTTATCTTGCTGTGAGAAGACACCATGACCACAGCAACTCATTTTTTTTTCCCCCTTCGATGCTTTTTTTTTTATTTGAATTAGAAATAAGGTTGTTTTACATGTCAATCCCAGTTCCCACTCCCTCCCTTCATCCCCTACCACCCCCCCAAAACTAACACCCTACGGATCACATATCCTTTCTGCCCCCGCAGGGAGGGTGAGGCCTTCCATAGGGGGTCATCAGAGTCTATCATATCCTTTGGGATAGGGCCTAGGCCCACCCCTGTATGTCTTGGCTCAGGGAGTATCCCTCTTTGTGGAATGGGCTCCCAAAGTCCACACAGCAACTCTTATAAAGAAAACATTCAATTGAGGAGGCTTGCTTACAGTGTAGAGGTTCAGTCCAGCATGACAGGGAGCGTGGTGATATGCAGTCAGGCACAGTGCTGGAGAAATAGCCAACTGTCCTACATCTTACAGGCAACAGGAAGTCAACTGACAATCACACCAAGGAAGGCTTAAGAAAAAGAGACCTCACAGTGGTATACTTCCTCCAATAAGACCACACCTACTCCAACAAGGACACATCTCCTCACAGTGCCACTCCCTTTGGGGGTCATTTTCTTCCAAACCACCACACACCCATCCTTGTATTTTCTTAGCAACTTAGCAAGTAGGTGTAACCTTGTCATCCTTATCACAGGCCCAGACCATATCAGAAAACCAGGGCATTTATATAAGACAGCGATGCCTAGCTATAAGACTAGCTCAATGGTTCCCAGATTAAGTTGGTGTCTCAAACCTCAAGACCAAGATGTCTGCTCACAAGAAGAAAAACATCATTTGAAACTGTGGCCATGGGTAGCATAACCCAACAGCCATTGGTAGAAGCTACTTCCTTTATAGAGAAAGTCACCTCTGAGCAGTATCATCTTCCTTCTTAGGAGCTAAAAATTCCAGGAAAGGGGTCTGGCCTGCCTCGTTCATAGCACTTGGCTTGGTCTTGTTTCTATTGCTTCTGTGCCATAAGAGCCATCTTCAGTGTCAGAGATGATTCTAGTCTGGAATATGCTACAGTAGTGGAAAAGAGAGTGGCCATAGATAGCCATCCTAGAGCACAGGAGGGATGGAGGGAGGCCATGTGAGGGAGTTTAAGCTCAGAACACCCTGAACCTTATTGCTACTTCTCATTCCCACCACCTTGCTGAAATGGCTCTTGGATGAAAATTCGCTTCATTTAATCCTAGTTGAGAAGCATTTGCTAAACAAAAAGAGGTAGTAAGAAGAGAGCAGAGAACTTGCTTCCATGTGTTTTAGAGACACTGCAAACCACTAAATAAGACAGGTAGTTTTTAGAGGCAAACTCCTGTGTTAACACAGCTTCAAAATGCCCTTTCTTTTTGTTCAGCTACAAAATTAGGACATGGACAAACATGCCCAGATGTGTCCCCATCTGTCATCTATTCTGCAAGCTGAAAAGCATTTCTGTCCTCCAGTTCATTCTCTGTACAGTGCTGCAACTTTGAGCTAAACATGCCCCATATTGTAATTCTCCATCTTACCTTTCCTTCTTGAACTCTGACCTTGAACTGAGCATGCCCAAGAATGTGTTCACCCCTAAATTCTTTCTTAAACAAATACATAGGCTCCCCCAAATAAAGTTCTCATGGTTCCTTGTTCAAGGAAGGCTCTGAAGTAGCCCCTTGCTCTTTCTTGACTTTCATTGTTTGGCCCCACACTTAACCAAGAAGTGACCCCATTGCATTCAGTTTCAAGGATTTCTAAAGCCATCTGTGGACAGAGAGGAATAACAGTCCCTTTGGAAGGAAAACAGAGTGTTACATGTCAAGATTATTCATGTTCTTTCTCTCCTTCTCTTTCTCTCTCTCTCTTTTCTGCATCTCTGTGTATCTATCTCTCTGTGTGCTGTGTGTCTCTCTGTATGTATTTCTGCATCTCTCTGAGCAGACAAGGGATGCCCCTTGTAGAAAATGCCTCCCAAAAAGGACTGATATATTGGCAGGGCTATATCTATTCTGATTTTTCTCCTCAGATCCCCCATCTCACCCTCTTGTCACCATGGGTGTGGAACCATCATGACAGCTAGGTAAAGAAACCGCTGAGAAGCCATCTGTCTCCTCTAAACAAGGAATGATTGGTCCAATAGATCTCAAGGTTTACGACAAGTCCTATCATCAATTTGTGTTTTGATCAACCTTGTGTCCAATCACAGATTTCTCTAGAAAGTTAGAGATTCCTAACTAGCAGAGAGTCAGTCACTGAGGTTCCTGCCCATACCACCAGTCCACCTCACCTCTTCCCACTGCACCCGGAGCAGCCCTAAACAGAAAGATATTCAGCAAGTGACACATATTAAAAAATAATTCTCCAAAACACCACAATGCCAGCTTTGATATAAGTATCTAATTCTTTATCCTTTGCTTTGTCACCTTCAATAATCAAGACTAGCAAGAATTGCTATTCTACAGAGTGGCTCTTTTTCAGTAATTCTCTCTCCACATCTTATTTTAATTCTAACTTGTCCCTGATGTCATACCTCTTGTGAGATGATTGAAACCTTATAGAACAACCCTGAACACAAAGAAAAAGATGGATTTTCTCATTCACACAGACCATCATATACAAGGAAGAATCAGAACAAACCACTGATGCTATCAAACAGCAAAGTAAAAACAAACAGACCCCGCTAGAGGTTAGCCATCAGAAGGACTGAACATCATCTCTTCCCGGGCATAATCATTATTTAGACTACCTCTTTTGCCTCTCTTTTTTTTTTGAGGTAAAATCTTGCTATATAGGTTGTCCTTGAACTCAAAATTCTCCTGCCTCAGTCTCCAAAGTGCTAGGATTGCAGGCATGCACCACCATGCTTGGCCCAACTATATTTTATAAATGTCAAAATCATTTGTTGTGCAACATCTGGATATATAGCCACATTGACCACTGAGCTGTGACCCTTTGCCCTAACAATGTTAAACTTGAGATGTAATTCACTTACCATAAAACCCCAACATTTCCTCCAGCTTTTGATTGTTAAGTTTTACACCAACCTAGACAGTGAATTCACTCACTGAACTACTTCAGGGGATAGTTGACAGCTAGATTATTGTAAGAATATAAATGTCCAAAGTTCAAAGCAACCAAGACTGGCTTGTGGCTCACCAAGTCTTCTCACCTCATCTTCTTACATTCTCTCACTTTTCTCCCAGTTTCTGCCCCCAGTCCCTCTTGCCTCTCTCTGGAAGGAGCTAGCCTGGACCTTTGCAAGATCATCATCTCTTGTAGGTCAGAGCCTCATTATCTCTTCCTATTAAAGATGCCCAGCCCTCCTCCCCATATGCAATGACATCATCACTCACCCTGTCCATCTTCCAGCCTTTAGCACAACTTACAATATTTTAACTTATTCAATCATTTGTGTCTTTTTCAGCATCTTCCACTCACTGGAAATCAACCACTCCATGAAGACATGGACTCTATCTCTGGGACTCCTGATACAGTGCAGGACCTCAGGAAAGCCCACAGTGAAAGAATCTGATGAAACATCTCCCTGGATCAGATGAGTATTAAACTTTAGGGTTTTAACCCTTTGTCAGTACACAGGGACAGATCCAGGGTTGCCTTCTAAGGAAAATGTAAGTCTTGCTGTGAGCTACCTCTACAGACAGGTGGGCCAGTCCTCTGTCCAGGCATGGGTCATCAGATTTCCCTTGATGTCTTAAAGGATGTCCACTCCTCCTCTAGCCTGAGGGCTGTCCTTCAATGGGGACTTGGTTGATGCTATGTGTCTGAAGACAGACATCAAACTCAAAGCTATCCAGTAGTTATTAATAGCAACTCTTACTTATCTGTAAGAAATAATTTTGACAGAAAACTTCCTAAAGAGCCTGCCACCCAGTTTTTCCTTTAACTTTAAACTTAACTTTTAAATCTGCCAGACACTTGAAGAGAAAGCTTGAACCATTTTTGCTTCTAATATGTATCTTTACTAAACTGTTTTTTCAATATGCTCTTGACCTACTTTGAAAAATACTGTAAGAAACAACCTTGTGAAACTCATTATTATATATTATAATATATTCTATAGGAATTTCTTTGAGGATGTTATTTTCTGCACCACACTGGGCCTCCTACAGAATACCTTCAAGAGAAATTTGCCAGCAATCCTATAGCAAGAAAAGCTATGCTTTTCTGGGCCACTGGTTTATGCTTAATCTTCTTATATCTTGTTTATTTCTGTGGTTTGAGGGATAAGAAGCTCATAGACATGCTTTGGGGGCCATAGCTGGGTGCTTTATAATAATCACCTTACTTCATCACATTTTTCATAATTTTATTTTCCTTTGACTTCAAATGCTTTAGTCACTGAAGGTGTTCACTTCTTTCTGGAACAAAGTGGGAATCCCTGTAACTAAAGTTATGTTTTCACAGTTTGATAGCATGTTACACACACACACACACACACACACACACACACACACATAAAGGTGACATGGGGCATATTTGGGTAACCCTGATTTAAAATGATACAGACTGTCTAATACTCCCAAGGATCAGTTCTGCAATTCCTGGTGTTACCCCAGAACTTATGAGACTTAAGTAGAGCAAGAAATCTATGTGGTGGTCTTTTGAGAAAGATACCCCCATGACAGTAGGAAAAAGGCTAGAATAGTGATCTACTTCTTTTCTCAATGCTGTGACCCTGGACCTAACATACGAAACTTAATAACAGTTTGCTTTGGCTCATGGGTCACAGGACCCAGCCACAGCCAGGATACCATCCTAGTGGGGAAAGAATGCCTAAGAGGACCCCATCCACAGTGGTGGGAGAATAAGGCTGCTTGCACAGATCTTGGTAGATAAGGAAGGAGACAGCCAGAAATGAGATATCCTATAGCCGGTAAGACTCCCCGCTGTGGCCTTACAGCTTCCAATTAGTCCCTATACCCAAAAGATTTCACAATTTTCCAAAACAGAATTTCCAGCCAACTATGCAAACACATGAGCCTGCAGAGGACATTCATACAATAGCAAGTTGTTTACAATATGTATACCAGATCAAACCCATTAGGTTCAATCACTAATTTGCAATTGTTGAATCTTTTACATTTCATTTTGTTTTATTTACTATTGTGAGGAAAGTAAGAGAGAGAATGGTGACATGATGTGTGTGTGGGGGGGGAGATATGCCATTCCATGTGTCTAGAAACATCTATTTACTACTCATTGCCATAGAGCCTGAGAACTCTGCAGTGTCTCCCCAGTACCTGTCCCCTGCTCCCTACAAGACAGGTAAGGCTATGATCACAGGACCCAGTCACAGACTGAGCATTCAACCTTTCACAACAGGCCGCAGCATTCCATCCCCAGTGATGCTGGTGCTCTGGGAGTGGGCTCTGCACACTATATCTGGAACCTCAAAAGTCCCTACAGGTTGTACCCGCAGCTACACTCAATGAGGCTAGCACCACCCTTCCATCTAAACACAAGGGAAAGTCAAGGCAAGAGTCATGCTTTGCCCCCTCAACCCAGGCCTTCCCTCTGTGTCAATGCAAATGATTCTCTCTCCACTCTTTCCCAGTAGGTAGCTCTCTGCCCATTCATTGTTGCAATGTTTGGATGTGTCTGAACACTGAGTTCAGCAGCCTTCAAAACACACCCACACACGCATGTACTTCTAAGTGTAAGGTAAAGAGAAATAGCCAAGGGAAAAGTCTGTGAAGTGTTTTTATCAGAAGGATCAGCAGGAAGGAGATTTCAAAGTGGTCAGCCCTAAGCACACATATGAGCAACACTAAATGGACTTAGCAGGTCATGTATATATGTATAATAATATAATAAGTATAATAATAATAATTAAAGAAAAGGGGTTAATATGAGAATGAGTGTGGAGGCACAAGAAGAGCTGGGTGGGGGTGGAAAGGAGATAAGTACAATACTCATTACAAAATTTCCCCAAAATAGAAATTTTACATTTAAAAAAAAAGACAAGGGAGACTTATACGAAAAAAAAAAATGAAGGAAAAAAATCATCATAATAGGACCGTGATGGCTGCTCTTGGGTATCAACTTGACTACATCTGGAATTAACTAAAACCCAAGAGGCTAGGTGCAACTGTGAAGGATTTTTCTAGATTAAGTTATTTTAAATGGGAAGACCCACCCTAAATCCAGGTCTTCTGAGGTGGGAGGATTCACCTTAAGTCTGGGCCACGCCCTCTGCTGGCAGTCAGTATAAAGGGCATGGGAGAAGGAAGCCCTTGCTCTTTGCCTACTTGCCCTCACTCTCGCTGACAAGTTCATTCCTCCACTGTCTACTACTACTGGTTTATAGTGAAGACCAGCTGACAATGAACAACTACCCAATTCCTAGACTTTCCATTGGAGACAGCCATTGTTGGAGTAGTCAGACCATATCCTGTAAACTACTTTAATAAATCCCATTTATGGATAGGTAGATAGATGATAGATGGCTAGATGGATGGATGGATGGAACATGATAGATAGATAGATAGATAGATAGATAGATAGATAGATAGATAGGAGATAGATTTATTCTATCAGTTCTGTTTCTTTAGAGAACCCTGACTAATACAATGACTTTTAAGAAGCCAGAAAAGAACCAATATGATTTTCCCTTCAAATATCAGCCAAGAGGGAAAAAATCCCAGACTATCTTAAAACACAGCCAGACTGTAATTTCATATGATTAAATCCATTGCCTAATTGGCCTCAGCCGAGTACCTTTCCTGAAGACTCATTCTTCCCTGCTATCCTTAGGCTTCCAGTGGCAACAGCCATGTTTAAGCAGAATGACCCCACACCTCCATGCCTGATCACAAACCTGACCACAAAATCTTCTACCCTGGGAACTTAGAATGAAGTCCTGTGCTCAGCCTTACAGGAAGGAAACTAAGACACACAAATGACTAGCAGCAACTCTGAGGGTACTATGTTCCTGTCACTAAGCCACATCTCTGCTCATAGGTTGTCCCACAGAATTGGGCTTGCTAAAGCAACTCAGAGTATTTGTTTTGTTGTTCCTGCTGCTACTGATGCTGTTGCTGCTGTTTTGTTGTTGTTGCTTGAAGCCTGTAATGATTAGAATGAGAAAAGTCTCTTTAGGCTCATATGTTTGAATTCTTGGTCCCCAGTTGGTGGAACTATTTGGGAAGGATTGGGGGGGTGACATTGTCGAAGGAGATATGTCACTGGGGGCAGGCAGTGAGGTTTCAAAAGACTCACCTAAGAGTCACTCTTCCTCTCTCTCTCTCTCTCTCTTTCTCTCTCTCTCTCTCTCTCTCAGTTGTGTTCAAGATGTGAGCTCTCATCTACTGTGCCAGCTTCATGCCTGCCTGCCTCCTGCCACACTCCCTACCATGATGGTCATGGACTCTAACCCACTGAAAATGTGAGCCCTAAATTAAATGTTTCCCTTCAGAAGTTGTCTTGTGTTTACCACAGCAATAGGAAAGTAACTAAGACAAACCCTGCAGAGTGCTAATAAGAAGGGATATCTAAGGAAGTAAAGATGATCATTTAGGGGCTTGAAATGAAAAAAACAAAAGTAAAGTGATCCAAACTCATAAAACAAACAAACAAGGAGATTAAAATATGACATGAAAGCAAGTAGGAGGTAGGAAATGATTTGGGAAGGAGGAGGCAGACCAGAAATGAGCATGGGCGGGACATCAAAAAGAAAGGCAGTTGAAAAGAGGGATGAATTAGAACAAAGTATAATCACACACACTTGAAAATGGCATCACAAGCCCATTACTTAATATGCCAACTTTAAAAATTAATAATGAACAAAATAATAAGGAACCACCACCATTACACCATGTCTACCAAGAAGGATGGTGATAGATGCAGGACATTGTTCCCAAATACTAATAATTCAAGATGGGAAAAGGAACAGTTACCAGGTGAGTGAAAACCTGTGCTGAAATGGTATCTTGGGAATGTGCAGAAAGCACCAAGGCAAGAGAAGGAATTAGCAACTGCCTTTCACTAAATGACACACTTCTGGGAAGACAAAGGTTGAACAAGTAACAGTTGGCCTCCTGTCTATAGACCCCAGCAGCAGCATCTTCACCCAGAGTTCAGCCTCCTGTAGAGCTGGAAAGCTGAGTCCCAAGGTCTTCTCTATTCTCAAGAGTCCATGCAGTGACAGACAGGAAAATGTTCTGAAAAATTCCAGTCATTCTAATAGAAAAGAGAGAGGTCATGGCTGGAGAGATGGCTCAGTAATTACCAGGACCACCTGCCCAGAGATGGCATCACCCACAGTGGAATAGGCTCTCCTACATCAATTAGAAGTTAAGAAAACACCTCCCAGACATATCCGTGGGCCAATCTAATGGAGTCAATTCCTCAGTTGAGATTTCCTCTTCCCAGGCATCTTAGGTTTGTATCAAGTCGACAAAAACTAACCACACACACTCTGTCCAATAGTTCTTGACATCTTCCCTATTTAGACCATGCACTTTGAGGACTCTGCTTCCTAGTGTCAGTATTGTGCGTGGCTGGTTATGGGAATCCCAAACATGTCTTCTGGGCACACACCCAAATTTTAAAAAAGGTAAACTCTTGCTAGTCTCCAATGCAACAGACAAAAATTATTGTCAGCTATAGATGTGTTCTTCAGGCTACTGAACAGCTGTTCTTGCCTTGGAATCTCATTTCTCAGCAGCCAATTCCAGTCTGTTCTATTCTGCCTGCCTCAGAGTGTCTGGCATCCTTACAGCAAGCAGATTTCCCATTTGAACTTGAGATAGCCCCATTTATCTCTATTATGCTGCCCTGGAAGACAAGACTGCATGCATTCCTGTGTGCTCCATGATATCTGGTGACATAAACACTCAATTAGAGGATCATCACATGTGTTTTGGACCTCAAGTGGTGTTAAACAACACTCAGATAAGTACTTTTTGCTAGGACCGAACTAAACATTTACTACCCATAACTTCAGACCTCATGACAACAGGGAAATTTTGTTATAATTTTACAGATAAACAAATTGGTAGGTAAGTCAAATAACTTGCTCATATAATGCAACAGTTAGTGGAAGAGCCCAGCCTAGGGTATCAGATTCTAAATGAGGCATTGACTCTCTCCATGGGTACACATTACAACGAAATACAGAGAAGGAGGGAATGAGAAGGGGTGTGATACAAACCCAAAAAACAGTTTGTTATTTCTCACCTGACAAAAGCAACTTAAGAACTGGAGAGATGGCTCTGCAGTTAAGAGCACAGGCTGCTCATCCAGAGGATCTGAGTTTGATTCCCAGGACCCACATGAAGGCTTACAACTGTGCAACTCTGGTTCCAGAAGAGCTGATGCCCTCTTCTGGCCTCCACTTGCACCAAGCATGAACATGGTGCATAGAAAGACATGCAGGCAAGCCACCCTGTATTAGTTAAGGTTTCTTTTGCTGCAATGAAACACTGTGATCAAAGAGCAAGTTGGGGAGGAAAGGGTTTATTGTCGTGACCCAGTGCATCTCAGCCTTAGTCATGAGGTTCTACCTGAGTGGGGGTGTGTGGACCTGGAAACTCCCAGCAACCCAATGGCGATAAAGACCAAACACAGGCATCTTGTCATCATTAGAGAGCTCTCAGTTCCATGTTGTAGAACTAGAGTCATTTCTTTATTAGCCATCTTTTCTGGTGTTTCTTAACCATCCTGACAACACCACGAGGGAACTGTCTCTCTTTGTTCTCTCTGCTCTGGTCGCTAGCCCCTAACTCCTAACCTTCTGTCCTTATGTTACTCACATACCTCTGCCCTCCCTGCCCAGGTGAAGGCCTATCCAGGTGCTTAGGCGCATAGAGATGCAAATAAGAGGCATATTACCCTGAGGCCATGGAAAACAATAGTAGCCCTACTGGCATTAACAATACAATGGTGAGTAGCAGCTTTCCGGTGGTCCATGTTTACAGGAGCTAGAGACTGGGCCCCAAAATATTCCATAACAGAATTATTTGGTCCCCCACAGTTTATCTGGCTTATACTTCCATATCACTGTTCATCATCAATGGAAGTCAGGAAAGAAACTCAAACAGGGCTCGTGCCTAGAGGCAGGGCGCTGCTTACTATTGTGCTCCTCATGGCTTGTTCAGCCTGCTTTCTTATAGATCCCAGGACCACCAGCCCAGGGATGGCATCACCCACAATGGTCTGGGCCCTCCCCCATCAGTCACTAATTAAGAAAATGTCCTACAAACTTGCCTACAGACCAATCTTATATAGGCATTTTCTTAATTGGGGTTCCCTCCTTTCAGATGACTTAGCTTGTGTGAAGTTGACATAAAACTATCCAAGACAATTGACCTCCTCTCCTCAACTTAATATACAAACACATCACCATTAAATCATAATCTTTCTTTTTTCATTCATTCCCAAGATCTTACATTAAGAATATAAATTACTTTAAAAGTTCCACAGTCTTTATACATTCAAACATATTAAAAGTTCAACCACTTTAAAGTAGTCAATCTCTTAAAATCCAAAGTCTTTTAAAATTTAAAGTCCCTCAACTGTGGGCTCCTGTAAAATCAAAAAATAAATTAAATACTTTATTTCAAGAGGGAAGAACCAGGTCACAGTCACAAGTCAAAGCAAAACCAAACTCCAAAAGTGTAAGTAACTCAACATCCAATATATGGGATTCACTCACGGTCTTCTGGGCTCCTCCAAGGAGCTTAGGTCATTTCTCTGGCTATTCCCTCTGAAGCACACACAGCTTGTCTTCTAGTTTCTGGCTACTTCCACTCCACTGCTATTGTTGTCCTGTGGTACTAGCATCTCCAAAATGCTGGGGTCTTCTGTGCAACTGGGCTGCACTTTTCACCAATAGTTTCTCATAGGCTCTCTTCATGGTGCCAAGCCTCAATTTCTCTGCATGACCCCTTCAGTCCTGGGTCTTCAACTGCCACAGAGACTGCACCTTCACCACTGGCCTCTTCTGGTCTCTCACAGTATCAAGCATCAGCAGCTCTTTATGGCCCCTTCATGCCTTCAAAACCAGTAACACCTGGGTGACTCTTATACTACCAAGTTTGGCTGCCAGCATGAGGTACAACCTTGGTCACCTCTGGAACACAGATTCTGTGTACTGACTCTCAGGAAACACTTCCCAGAAGATTTCAATTCAATGATGTTTTCTCTTCTTAATCACTGCTAATTTCTCAGCTCCAGCCAACCAGCATGAGTATCCCAGTAAAGAAAGGTTTCACTTTAGTAGTTCTGATATCCTATTAATCGCAGCTGATTCTTCAGCCTCAGCTAACCAGAACCACAGAATCTTAATTCAAAATAACAAATGGCCTCAATAGAGTCTTTAAACTTCCCTATGAAACTTCACAAGCCAGACCTCCATCTTCTGCATTGCCCTCAACAGTCTTATTTTCCAAGCCTCCACAGAACAGTTCACCAACCACTGAACACTCAATGGATTTTCTTTCACAGAGTTCCAAAGTCCTTCCACAATCTTCCCAAAAACATGGTTAAGTCTGTCACAGCACCCCACCCCTGGTACCAACTTGTCTTAGTTAGGGTTTCTACTGCTATGATAAAACACCATAACCAACACAATTTGGAGAAAAAAAAAGGTTTTTTTAGCTTATACTTCTATATCACTGTTCATCATCAAAGGAAGTCAGGACAGGAACTCAAGCAGGGCAGGAAACTGGAGACAGGTCATGGAGGGGTGCTGTTTACTGGCTTGCTCCCCATGGCTTGTTCAACCTTTTTTCTTTCTTTTTTTTGGGGGGGGGAGAAGATCTGTTTATTTTCCAATATGTCTTTTTTTAATTCTTCTCTCATATATTACATCCCAACCTCAGTTTCCCCTCCTCCCTCCCCCAGTCTCTCCCCCCACCCACCTCTCTTCTCCCCCGGATCCATCCCCTCTCTGTCTCCCCTCAGAAAAGAGCATGCCTCCCAGGAACATCAACCAAACATGTCAGCCTGCTTTTGTATAGAAGCCAGGACCAACAGCCCAGGGATAGCACCACAATGGGCTTGGCCCTCCCCCATCAATCACTAATTAAGAAAACGTCCTACAGACTTGCCTACAGCCTGATCTTACACAGGCATTTCTTAATTGGGGTTCCCTCCTCACAGATGACTTTGACTTGTGTCAAGTTGCCATGTAACTATCTACCACACACCCATACACATGAAACAAATTTTTTTTTTAAAAGAAACATCTTAAGTAAAGAAAGGTATATTTTGGCTCATCATTTAAGGAGATGCTGCCTTATGGCAGGAAAGACATGGAAATGTTCCATTCAATAGTGGTCGGTTTGTGGGGCAACTGGTGGCTTATATCTCTTGGCTATATAACAGGGAAGTGGGGAAGAACTTACAGCCTTAAGGCATGTGCCCCCATTACTCACCAGTTCCACAACCTCCAAAACCAGTGTTCAAACACACATGGCATTTCATATTCAAACTATGAGGGATAACAGGAATATTTGATCAAAAGCAAGTGACTTCATCTCATTACGTCCCCATTCAACATTTTTACTACTCCAAGCATACCAGTTTCTTTCATTATTCTCTTGCCATTCGTCACAAAACTAGAAACTGGAACCTGAAGCTAGAAGGAAAAAGAAAACCATTATGACTTTGTTTTCAGCTGGAATTTGACATAAGACAATATGTCTAAAGCCATATTAGGAACTTCTTGGTAGCAAACTAAATCACCAGCAACAAAGAAAGTCACCTTGGGATTTGTGGCCTCTCCACTTCCTCCTACATGAAGGCTTCTCACCAGTATTTGTGTATTCCCTGAGATCACAGTACAAACCTAAATCTCCAGGAAACAGAAGATGAGGAAAACTCAGGGAATTCCCTCTGGGAACAAGTGACTCTATTAATCCCCACCTCAGCTTCCTCATGGGTTGGTCTCTAAAAATTACAGTGATGATCTAATAAGTGCACAGTGAGAGCTTCATTAAAATCAAATGACACATATTGGTCCAAACAACCTACCTTCGAGTCTTGGCATATACAGTCTGTTTGACTGTTTCTCACTATAGTACATTTTTCTATTAGATCAAAAAAGAGAGAGAGAAAATCTCAAAAGCACTGAGTGCAGGTATTTTAAATTAATGAAAAGAACATATCAAAATTTAATAGGGGAAAATAGGTCAGCTCCTATTTTTCATCAAGAAAAAGGTCTCTGTAGGACAGCCTGGAAATGTACCACCACTGAGAAAGGATCACTGCTAGAGAAATTGAAACTGAAGCCTAAGGGCTTCCTCTGTCTTTGACTCTCTATCTCCCTAAGTGACAGGAAGTGTGGTTTATTTGTAGAAATTCAATGTGGATTGCTTGAGGAAAGTTGACTTGAACAAGAATCTATCAAAATAAAGACAAATGTTTCATAAAAGGCAAGTCTACAAATGAAAGGAAATTCTATGGCTCTGCTGGTCTGCTGAGGGTTGGTAATGGTAACTGTGAATCAAGGTAGAGCTGAGAAATATTGCCAATTAGTGTGAATTAAGCCTTGTCTAATTAATCTTGAGACTCAAGGGCAATGAGTGATAAAGCAAAGCCATCCTGGGGCTTGCCAATTAACTGGACTTTCTTCTCCTCCTACTCCCACAGACCTGCTAGAATCGCCACTGTCCCTCACTGCATGCTGTGCAAGGACTATCCAACCATCCTAAAAGTTGTCACAAGGTCCTCTTGTGTCATCACAGCCAAGTGTCTATCAATGGACAAATGGATAAACTCAGTGTTATCCATATATACATGCAATGGATTTGTTTGGCCATAAAAACAGAATAGAGTCATTTACAGAAAAAATTGATGGAACTGGAGATGATATTAAATGAAATAAGTCTAGTGTCTCAGTATTCTATTGTTGTGAAGAAACACCATGCCCAAGACAACTCTTATAAAAGGAAGCATTTAACAATAGGCTTGCTTACAGTTTTTGAGATTAGTCCATGATCATTATGGTAGGAATGGCATTGGAGAAGTAACTAAGAGCTCTACATCCTGATCTTCAGGCAGAAAGAAAAAGAGAGATTCTTAGCCTCACATGGGTTCCAGAAACCCCACAGCCCACCCCCCAGTGACACACCTCCTCCAACAAGATCATACCTCCTAATGTAGCTCAAATAATTGACCAGTGAGGAACCAAGCATTCAAATATATAAGCCTTTGGAGTCCATTCTCATTCAAACCACCACACTTGACTATTCCATAGGCTCATATGTTCATATGTTTGAATGTTTGGTTCCTCATTGGTGAATTGTTTGAGATAGACTAGGCAGTGTGGCCTTGTTGGAAGAGCTATGTCACTGTGGGTGAGCTTTGAGGTTTCAAAAGCTCACACCAAGACCCGTCTCTCTGTCTGTCTATCAGTCTCTGTCTCTATCTCTGTCTCCTCTCTCTCTCTCTCTCTCTCTCTCTCTCTCTCTCTCTCTCTCTCTCACCTCTCTTCCTCTCTCTCTCCTTGCAACTTTCCAATCAGATGTGAGCTCTCAGCTACTACTCCATTGCCCTGCCTGCCTGTCTGCTGCCATGTTCCTAGCTATGATGATCACGAACTAACTAACCCTCTGAAACTGTAAACAAGCCCCCATTTAAATTATTTCTTTTGTGAGCTACCTTGGTCATGGTATCTCTATATACCAATAACTAAGACAGTATAAATGATGGATAAAATTTAATGCATCCAAAATACTCAACATTATGGATTGGAAAGATGGCCAGTGGTTAAGAGCATGTTTGTTCTTGCAGAGAAGCCAGGGTTTGTTCCCAGAACTCACATCAAATGGCTTAAAACAGTCTGTAATTCCAGTTCCAGGGGAACTGATGCCCTCTTTTGGCCCCTACAGCACTTGCATGCACTTGTTGCACATAGACACACACACATACAATATATATAAATTTATGCAAGCATAGTGAGAAAAGCCCTTTATATTAGCACTTAGGAGGCAGAGGCAGATGAACCTCTGTGAGTTCAAGGCCAGCCTAGTCTGCATTGCAAGTTTCAAGTGAAACCAGGCCACACACTAAGACCTTGTCTCAAAAAACAAAAACAAAAACAAAAAGATATTCAGTGTTAGGATTTGATACACATTATGCAATAACTGCTATAACTGTGAACACACAGTAATAAGGGAGTGTGTATGTGTGCATGCATACATGTGTACATGTTTTGGGGATGAAGATACTTAACATCTAATCTCTTAGAAACGTTCAAGAAAGCAATGAAATACCATTGTGAGAATTTTTCCCTGGTGGTAGTGGAAGAACTAATGTCCGTGCCCTCTTCATAAGGTCCCAGTGACAAACCTAAGTTCATCCTAGGGAGTAAATGAAAGTGGTGTACCAGCCACTTCTCAAAGGGAGACGCAGAAATGATCATTAAGAACATAAAAACATGTTCAATGTCTTTAGCCATCAGGGAGATGCGAATTTAAAACTACACTGATACTCCATCTCACCCCATCAGAAAACGTGAGTATAAGATGCTGATGGGAAAGGACCCCTTCACCACTGCTGGTAGAAGTGTGAGAGAGAGGAGGCACCGTAGAAGTCAGCATGGAGTTCCTCAGAACTCTAACACAGCGCTTATCATAGGATTTGGTTATACCACTCTCCCACAGAAACATAAGAATCCAAATAACAAGCGCGTCTATATTACAGCACTGCTGTCAACACACGACTTATAGGATCAGCCTACATGCCTGTCCATGGATGAACAGATAAAGAAAATGGGGCATGCATACACAATGGAGTATCACTAGGGCCAAAAGAAGAGTAAAATCATGTGGTTGGTAGGAGCCTCAGGAGGACAAATGTCACCTGTTTTAAATGCAAAATCGAGACTTTAAAACAAGACAAGAAAGGAAAATGGAGACTATTTGGGAAGAGGAAGGGCAGCAACAGGAGGGGGTTTGAGAGAGGTTGCTGAGGAGGGAATGCAATCAAGGTACATTATACACATGCCTGTCATGATGAAACCCATTATTTTGTACAATTCAAATATGACATAAAATATTTACTTAAAATTATTTTTAAGTTACAAAGGCTGATGTCTTTAAAAAGTACCATAGTAGGAGCTGGAAATGTAGCTCACTTGGTAGAGTGCTTGTCTAGCATGTACAAAGCCCTGAGTTCTATGCCAACACCATGTAAATCAACGTAATGGCACACTCCTGTAACCCCAGCATGGAGGAGGTGGAGACAGAAACATCAGAAGTTTGAAATTATTCTCAGTGACCTAGTAAGTGCAGAGCCAGGCTGGACTAAGTGAGACCCTGTCTCACAACTCCCCCCCCCAAAAAAAAAATAAAAATGCTATCTGGAAATCTTAAGAGTTAGCAGGAAAGCCCTTCAACACCTGAGGCAGTGGGAGAGCTGGCCCTGAAGCCATAACAGTGGGAGAGTTGCCCCTGTTCCCCCATCAGCTGCAACACTCAGGAGAGCAGGCTCTGTACCTCACCTGGGCAGCACAACAGAGTCAATCCTGTTGGAGGAGGTGTGGGGGAGCCAGCCCTGAAGTTGTGAGCATGGAAGAGTTGTCCCCATTACTCATCTGCCATGTGGCAGCATGGGCGGGGCACAGATGCCTTCCCCCACCCCACCCCAACCCATCAATGCCTGCGGCAGATGAGAGAGCTGGCCCTGAGGTCATAAGAGTGGGGGAGCTGGCCCTGTTCCTCATCAGCTAACACAGTAGAGCTGGTCCTGAAGGTATGGGTGTGAGAGAACCAACCCTGAGAACATGAAACCAGGAAACTGGCCCCACCCCTTGCTCATCTCTACAAAGGTGAACAAGCCAGGGCAATGCAGGAGAGCTCACCCTGGTGGTGAGGACAAGGGAAAACTGGCAGGTTGACCAACCCTGCAAATAACCCAGGCCCAGAACCAGGATCATGAGTGGGCCCACCCCAACATCCACCCCATCTATGGTCTTCTGGAGCACATAAGTGGCCTGACCCACAGACCCAAAGCTTCAGGATCTCCACAACACAGGGCAACACCAGGATATCCAAGAGGAGCCCAAGTAAGGGCCCAGTATCAATGGTGTAGCAGAAACCAGAGGCCTTGAATCAGACCAATGACTCTTGGCAACAAACACTTGCAAAATAAAGATGTATGGATTAAACAGCATACTTCGGGGTTCACTGTGTCACATTACAGCTTCCATGATGAGATTGTGTTGTAGAATATTTTAAGTTGTGTTACATTGTTTGTGCTGGGGAACATTTGCTTAATGATGCAAAGATGTGCTGCATTCTTTCATGTTGCATCTGTTTAACTCTGTGAAGCTGTGTTACTTTGCCTGTCTAAAACACCTGATTGGTCTAATAAATAGTTGGTCAGCCAATAGCAAGGTGGGAGAAAGAATAGCTAAGGCTGGCAGGCAGAGAGAATAAATAGAAGGAGAAAGCTGGGGAAGCAAGAGATCAAGATGTGAGGAACGAAAGGGCCGGCCACCAAGCTACACAGCCAGCCACAGAGACAGAGTGAAAGTAAGATTACAGAAGAAAAGGAAAAAGCCCAGAGGCAAAAGATAGATGGAATAATTTAAGTTAAGAAAATCTGACTAGAAATAAGCTAAGCTAAGGCCAAGATTTGTAAGTAATAATAAGCCTCCATGTGTTTATTTGTGAGCTAGGTGGTGGGCCCCCAAAAGAGTAAAGAGTTAAAAAACAACCAACTACAAGACTGTTTTTTCCTTTTCATTCTTTTCTCTTCTTCTTTTTTTTTTCTCTTAAATTTTATTTTATTTTATTTTATTTTGGGGAGGATATTGCAAGGGCAGAGGGCAGATAGAAAGTGACGGGGAAATAAACGGGATGGAGCTACATGATGTAAAAGGCACAAAAAGTTAATAAAAAGAAAGTTTTAAAAAAAGAGTGAGAGCCAGGCATTGGTGGCACATGCCTTTAATCCCAGCACTCGGGAGACAGAGGCAGGTGGATCTCTGTGAGTTCGAGACCAGCCTGGTCTACAAGAGCTAGTTCCAGGACAGCCTCCAAAGCCACAGAGAAATCCTGCCTCGAAAAACCAAAATAAATAAATAAATAAATAAATAAATAAATAAATAAATAAATAAGAGTAAGAGTGGAGACAGTCTGGGAAGCAGGTCTAATAAAGACAGAACTATGGAATCAGGGCCTCTTGTCCTCCACATCACTCAAAAGTGGATTAGGACCAGACACGGTGGGACACATGTTATCTCACACTCAAGAGGCAGAAGGAGGAGAACAGTGTGAGGTCAAGCAAAGCATAGTCTGCACAGGGGTTCTGGGACAGCCAGGCTATTTTGAGACCCTGTCTCACAAATAAATAAAGAAACAAATACGTGTGAGCAGGAAATCCTTTAGACAGGTCACAATTTTATTTCCCTTTTTAAAAAATACATATTTCACCCAGGTGGTGGTGGCGCACACCTTCAGTCCCAGCACTCGGGAGGCAGAGGCAGGTGGATCTCTGTGAGTTTGAGACCAGCCTGGTCTACAAGAGCTAGTTCCAGGACAGCCTTCAGAGCCACAGAGAAACCCTGTCACGAAAAAAAAAATACATATTTTATTTTATGTGTATGTATATATGTATGTGTGTGTGTGTGTATGTGCATATACATACACATGTATATGCACCATGTGTGTGCAGAAGCCTGAAAAGGTCAGAAGAGGTCCCCTGCAACTGCACATACAGATAGTTGTGAGCCACCATGCAACTGCTAGGAACCGAACCCAGACATCTCGACAGACCTAGGTCACAATTTTCTAAGAAAATATAGATTTAATCAAAGAGCTGTGGGTTGAATTGAGCAGATAATCTGCAAACCACAGCATCGACCACTGTACCAACCATACAAAAACACAGATGTCAGCACTTCCCAAACTCCCTTCTTTAAAGCTGTGGTTTGGTAGTACTTACTTCTCACTGGTGCCTGTGGGAGTGGGGGTGGTGGTGATTGGTGGCCTGGTATGCATAATCGTGAACCATCCACCAAGCCTTGAGTACTGCAGGGCTGAGGAGCTCATCTGAGGGCAAAGCCTGCTGCAAAGGGCCCAACCTCAACAGATACACAGAACAACATCACCACCAACTTAAAGAGCCTGGAAACACTGGAGAGTGCACCTTGTTCCGGCTCAGGCTTTACAATGTGTGTTTTACAGCATCCCACCCCAAACCCCACTCTGACGAAATGTTCTACACAGGACCACTACTCCCAATCCTTCCCTACCTCAGAGAGACATGCCCTAGAGTCCAAATCCTCCTGGCATACCAGATAGCACATAGGGACTTTTAAGTGACTTAGTCGGCCTTGAGGGAAAGGGCATGGAGTTGCTGTAAGACAGTTCAAAGCCAAATGGGAGAAGAAAATGGAGGCTGGATTTTGGAGCACAGCCTTTCCCATAGGGAGGTTTTTGGAGCAACAGTCTCAGGGCATATCAGCCATTATTGTTATTAGAACAAATGAATTCTTGAAAAGGGCCCTTCCAGAAAAGGGCCCTCAAGATGCAGCCTGTTGACTGTGACGTTCCCTCATGGGGGGTGGGGGAGGGAGATAACTGCCCTTCTCCAATCTCAGTCATTCTCTCCTGCATTTCCCAGCTGGCTGCATAAAATTCTGTCTTGATTGCCCATGCCCTCCTGGTCTCTGGAGTTGTTAGAGTATACAGACTAGGAAGGGTTAGAAGAGACCACCATCTATGCAACCATAAGGAAGTCACCCATGCTGGGACAAGACTTTCCAGGGGTGAGGCTTCATCGGGGAAGAACTCCTCCCCTGTGCTCTGTAAGTGAGCCTGGTAAATCATCAAGCCCACCAGATACCACTACACAGACACTCTTAAAGCCAAAAAGAAAGCCTTTACTGCAAGCTGGTGGCTATGTGGGGAACTTGCCCAAATCATGCCACTCCAAGCCTTACACTCTTTTGTCTTTTATGCACAAAACCGTGTCCTGGTTGTCACACTTCAGTTAGCAAGAAGCAAAATACAGAAGCCAAAAATCAAGGTTAGTACATTTAGGGACTTCTCTGGAACTACAGACCAGGCCTTTGATGGACTGGGTGTTTGTTCATGTTCTGGCAAGTATTGAGTCCTGTGTGCTGGGCTTTAAAGTCAGAATGGTCCCTTTAACATGGCGTCAGTTGTTCTAAGGTCTGGAGGTCTGTTACACCACAAGTTTGACTTTGGTGGAGTTGTGCTTTGGTTTTTCCTCCTTGATATATAAGGAAGGACTAGAATTTTGTATACATTTCCAGAGAAGAGTTCCCAGAACAGGAGGATGGGGGGGGGGGCAGGGTGTGAATCCATCATCCTTCCTTTCACACAGTTTTCAAGTTAAGTATTTTCACAGGACAGTGGTGAGAAAGTAGAAAATGGCATGCTCACAGAACAAAGCTCATCAGCAAACATGTACTTGCACAAATTTGAAAGCTACATTTGTTGAACATTGTCACTTAGAAATTTCTAGATTCTGTAGCAAGGAAGTCCATTTTGTCAGTGTTGGTGGGAAGATACACTATTCTAAAAACTACCCCAGGACCCATTTCCAAAGAAGCAGGCACGGCACACACGGCACTGTCCCCAATGTGACTGACCAAATTCTTCTACCTAGGTCTTCCTCAAGAAGCCGCAAAGAAATACACATGTTACAGTGAACTGATATCACCAGGAAATCAGTAAACACAGTAGCCATCACGTTTCCTCTCCCCACTCTAGAATTTTCTGCTCATCTCTAGATGGGAAGGGAATCCATAAAAACAGTAAGATAGTGACAATTCATCTCTCCCTACCTTAAACCACAAACACAACCTTCTCTCATCATATCCATTCACACCAAAGGACGTGAGGTGAGCTCTGTGGAGAGTTGTTAAGACTCACACCAGTCCCAATCTCTCTCTCTCTCTCTCTCTCTCTCTCTCTCTCTCTCTCTCTCTCTCTCTCTCTCTCTTTCTCTCTGCTTCCAGCTTGCAGGTTCAAGATTTGAGCTCTCAGCCGTTCCTCCCACCATGACTGCCACCTATTGCCACAATTCCCTGCCATGATGAACTTTTACCCTCTGGGTTCATACACCCAAATAAACTCTTTCTTCTATCAGTTATCTTGGTCATGGTGTTTTATCAAAGCAATAGAAAAGTAACTAAGACACAGTCCAATGTCCAATCTCCGGCCTCCACACATATCCACATTGTTAAGTTTACACACACACACACACACACACACACAGAGAGAGAGAGAGAGAGAGAGAGAGAGAGAGAGAGAGACTGACAGAGACAGAGACACAGAGAGGGGGGAGGGAGAGATTCACAATGCGAAGCCAGATCAGGTAAGTATTTTGCAAAAACCATGCTTACTCCAAGTGAAATAAACTTAAGTCTCCTGACCCGATTGAGACTTGGAATCATATCCATTCTGACTGAACAAATCTCTTAAACTCTCTTGTCTCCCTTGGGTGTGTGCATGACATCCAAGGATATCAAAATGTGAGAAGTTTACAATTAAAATTCACATCATATATTTGCAGACAGCAACAGAACTGAATGAAGTCATTAGCATCCCGTGGCTTCCCAAGACTCTAGCCCTCAACACAATTTTCTTACCAGCTGCTGCTGATTTGTCTAGCATCATTTCCCCAGGTGGGACCAGTTCTGTTCTCTATAGAATCTTCTATAGCTCCTCATCTGTGTGTGTCTCATCCACCCCAACTTGGGAAGCAGATGTCAGAGTCATGGGGCTGAGTTTCTCTAAGGTCCCTCAGAGCTCTCCTCACTCAGCTCCAGCGAGTCTCTCCTGTTCTGCAGGAGGTTTTCCAGACTGAGGGAGATTCTCTTCACAGAGATGGAGTGCAAGGCAGGATGGCAGTGAGGCAGCCCCAGATACAGAAGTCACTCTGCAGCCCTCACTGTACTGGAAAGGTGGCACCCCACTTCAGCGATAAGAAAATGGGGGCAACTTTGAAGTTGAGGAGGGGATGGCTGGGAGGTATTGGGGGAGCTGGAGAACAGGGGGTGGGGTATGTATGATCAAAATTCATTGTATTCATGACTGGAATTCTCAAACATTAAATTTTTAAAATATCTTAAAAAGAAAACAGAAGTGCACATTTTTATAAAGTGATCTTGTCACTCACAGCCTAGTTCTTGTCCCTCCAGAAGTGGGTCAGTTTCCACTGAGCTATCACCATGACACTGAGTGAACAGTAAAACAATGTGTACGAATTAGTCCCAGGGCAGAAGGGAGGCTGGTCATGTGTGGCTTCCGTCTTGCTTCATTCAGACCCTCCCAATGCACTCTTCCCCCTGTTAACCATCTGCCATGATCGAAAGCCAAGATCCTCTGCCCCATCTTGAGAACTGCCCCACTCTCAGCATCTCTCACTCGGGTACCTTTGGGACTTCTTCAATGTCATTTCCAGGGATGGTACAGTGTCCTCCACAATTAGCTCTTCTCCTGAATGTGGGTAGTGTCCTCCAAAGCTCCAAGACTTAAAGGCCTATTAGGAGGTATCTGGACCTCCTGGAAGGTCCTTCAGTCATTAAGGGTATATCTCTTGAAGGGGATTGTGAGACTCTCGTCTCTCCCTGTCTTGCTCTGCTTCCTGGCTTACAAGGTGGACAGTTTGCTCCACCCCAAGCTCTTCTCAGAGGCCCAACAACATACTCAACCTTGGACTGGAACCCATGAGCCCAAACAAGCCTTTTTTCTTAATAAATTAACCCCCTAGGTATTTTATTATTGGGACAGGAAACTACTAATGAGCCCTTGGTAATAAATTTGCACATCTGAACAGTGGCTTTGGGGAATAAGCCTTCATATTTGCTTTCCAATCTGGCAGAGTATGGATCTGTCTTAAGCACTCCTGGAGTGGTGACTGTGACTTCAGGGCTGGCAGCAGGACAAATGGAAATCCCCTGTGCAGTTAGTCCATTTATTCCAGGCTTGCTCCTGCCAGCCTTTCTCCTGCCAAATGCAACACTGGGGAATTGGGGCTAGCTTTAACTTTCTCTTCCCTAAACCCATGGGAGCTGTTAATAAATGGAAGACCGCCCAGAGAGCAGGAGCTACAAGCTATTGGAGGCCACAAAGCTGGAGGACTTCCAAAGGGGAAAGGTCCCACTGGTAACTAGAAGTGATACAGCTAGGCCAGTATGCAGCAGAGACAGTGTTCCAAATTGTAGCCCAGGCTGGCCTTGAACTCACTCTCCAGCTGAAAATAACCTTGAACTTATGGTCCACCCGATTCCACATCCCAAGTGTCCTTATCAAGACAATTTATTTGTAAAAAATGCAGGTGCAACAATTACCACCCTCGTGAGCTTCCGAGCATTGTCCCCAACTTCTCAAAGTCACCCTAAAATGCCAGCCTCGTCCTCTAGGGGCTTAGTGGTGGTAGCCTGAGAGGGAGAAGGGGGAGGGTTGTCAGGATCCCTTGACACCCACTAAAGGCACTAAAGGTCTCCTTAGTTCTTAAGAGACTAGCAGAACCAAAAGGTTCTGCTAGTACGTGCTCTAGGGCCATCTGCTGGCAACTTCTGAATTGATCTACTCGGCCATGGGTTGACTAAAACAATTTCTGCAAGTTTGGGGAGAGGCTGCTTGCAACAGAGGCTGTTAAAATTTACTGTACTGATCCTTACTGATTTATTCAAATAATCCTCCTATTTATTTTGTCCCTCAAATTTCAAGACCCCATTCATTATATCTCACTTCAAAAGGTACTGCAAGCCATTCTGTAATGCTGAAGAGTGGTAAAGGGGTAGAGACCTCACAGATAAATGCAGCTCTACTCCCTCATCAAAGAGTCATTTTTTTGTACCTGATAGAGGTTATTACAGAGATCCAAAACTGGTCAAAATTGCAGAGAATAAGTGACCATGGGGTGCCCAATCTGAAACGGTATGTCTACAATGCAACTCCTATATGACTCAGGGAAAATAACAAGTAATGGACTGTAATGGTTGTGAGGGCCAGTGGACCAGGATGCCTGCTGTGAGACAGCATCTTCTAGACATGACATGGATGCTGCATCTATGAGTTCTCAACAATATGGTCGCCTAAATAAGACCTACACAAGACCAGCCAATGTGGATGGGGGATTTAATAAGGCTTTATCTCTAGATGGAGGGCAGTAGGCAATCAATGGCTGCCGAGAGAAGGAGAGTCAGTTTTCTCCAGGGACCAGTGTCCTGGTAGATTATCCAGCTCAAGTGGTCAGTCCCAAACACATGCACATATGAGCAACACAAAATGGATTCAATAGGGTGTGTGTGTGTGTGTGTGTGTGTGTGTGTGTGTGTGTGTAATTACAGAAGAGATCATGGAATCAAGTGTTGGGGAGGAATGTAGGAGGAATTGAAGGGGCAGAGAAAGGGGAGGAAATGATGTAAATAGAGTACTCATATAAAAAATTCTCAAAAGATTTAAATTAAAAAGCCTGGGAATACACAGACTCCAGGCAGAGTGGGTCTGACATTTGACACACTAATCTCTCAACCTCAGTTGTCATTTTCAGACAAAAACAAAACTCCACCAGCTGTATTTCCATAAGGACTGTGCTCTTGTGCACTTTCTCAGCAACATTCAGAATTTGCAGAAGCCTGTGGAAACAGAGAGACAGAGCACAATGCAGGGCCAGACTCTTTAGTAACACTGTGCTGGGGGCTAAACTACCCTGAAGATTCTAATAGTCAGGAACTTACAACAAGCTCATTTGGAAATAGAATCCACAGACATAAATTTGACTTGGTTTAGGGCTAGTGAGCTGGCTCAGTGGGTAAAGAGACTCATTTCATAAGCATAATGGCCTAAGTTTGAACCCCAGAATCTGTGTAAAGAAGAACTGTCCCTAGAGATTTGTCCTCTGATGTGCACATGTGTACTGGTGCATGTTCAAGAGCATACACACACACACACACACACACACACACACACACACACCTCAAAATGAGTGGAGGATTTTCCCTCTTTTTCAATATTCTGGTATCATTCATATAAAATTAGAAGTATTTGTTTCTTGACTGTCTAATAAATTTCTATTATATCTGCATATATAATATTCTATGTGGCAAGATTTCTTCTAACAAATAATTCAAATTCCATATATTATAAGACTGTTTGGTGGCTTGGGAAGTGGCTTAGTAGTTAAGAGTATCGACTGCTCTTTCAGGTCCCAGGTTCAATTCCCAGCACCTATGTGGTGGCTTACAACATCTGTAACTCCAGTTCCAGGGGATCTGATGTCCTCTTCTGTCTTCCATAGGCAACAGGCACACATATGGCACACAGACAAACATGCAGGTAAAACACCCACACACATAAAATAAACTTAACGTACAAGTAAATTATATGTACTAAATAAGTTACATGTATAAACATGCATTCATCCAGCAACAATGAAAAAAGATACTGCAAAATTGAAGGAAAACTCAGTATATGAGAAGGTTTGGAGGGAGAAAAGGGAAAGCAGAAATGTTGTGATTATATTATAATCTCAAAAATTAAAAACTAAAGTATTTATTTTAAAAAGCTGGGGCCAGCCAGGCGTTGGTGGCGTACGCCTTTAATCCCAGTACTCAGGAGGCAGAGGCAGGCAGATCTCTGTGAGTTCGAGACCAGCCTGATCTCCAGAGCAAGTGCCAGGATAGGCTCCAAAGCTACACAGAGAAACCCTGTCTCGAAAAACCAAAAAATAAAAAATTAATAAAATTTTAAAAAATTAAAAAGCTGGGGCCAGCCGGGCGTTGGTGGCACATGCCTTTAGTCCCAGCACTCGGGAGGCAGAGGCAGGTGAATCTCTGTGAGTTCGAGACCAGCCTGGTCTACAAGAGCTAGTTCCAGGACAGCCTCCAAAGCCACAGAGAAACCCTGTCTCAACCCGCCCCCCACCCAAAAAAAAAAGCTGGGCTTGGCCTAGAGAAATGGCTCATCGGCTAAGAGTGCTTGCTCTTGTAGAGGACCTGGTTCAGTTCCCAGCACCCACATGGTGGTTCACAACCATCCATAATTCCAGTTCCAGGGAATCTGAAGCCTGCTTCTGAAGCCTCTCTGGGCACTTTACACACATGTGGTACATATATATACATCCAGGTGAACACTTATACACATAAAACAAACAAATAAATCTTTTAAAATTAAAGCTGCACTTTAATTTTACGTGCCTATAATTCCGGGGTTGGGGAAGCAGAGATTGGAGGTGGGTCCCTGGGGCTTACTGGCCAGCCTGTCAACTTGAGTCAGCAAGCTTCAGATTCAGGGGGAAACCCTGTCTAAGAAGTAAGGTGGGGAGACAGCCAGCCAATATTGGACTCTGACTTCTTCTACACACAATATACACACTATATGAACACACACACACACACAAACAAAAATGCAAGACTCTTGGGCATTCTATTTCTTCTTGAGTCATCTGTGGAACGCCATATTCTTCTATTAATTTGTCTGTTTCATCTAAAGCTGATTTTTCTAGACATAAAGTCACTTTATTAGCTTACTATACCTTAGTATCTGCATGCCTACTATTTTCCTTCCTAGTATGTTTCTTTTTCTCTAATATCTAAGTAACTCTAGAATTTTGAAATTATTTTCAGTCTTTTCAAAGAACCAAACTGGCTTTGCACAAACCACTAACCCCAAAAGAACAGTGGGCAGCTGTCTGGGTAAAACGGCAGCAGGACTTTTGTGGTCTCCATCAGTGGTCCACCGAGTACCGTGGCAGATTCCAGCACTTGCCCTCTGACTTCTCTTCAACAGCTTCACAGGCAGACCCTGGCTCTAAAGTGGGAAGGCTGCGTAAGACGCCACGTGGTAATCCAGTCTCTTGGCCAGCAACCCAGTACCAACCTGAACATGCGTCTCTCCTCCTCCCTGGGATTGGGGAAAGTTTGCCTGGGATAGAAGGGAGAGACTTCAGAGAAAGAATTTCCTTCCCAATAAAGAGGCGATATAACAGAAACAAGCAAAGTTCATAAGCTTCCAGGCGGAGCCTTGCAAGCTGCCCATGGGAAGGGAAACCACCTCAGATGGGCAGAGGTCGGGAGCAGCAGGGCGCTGGCAATGCTGCAGCTCTAATCTGTGTGTGTCAGATAAGCCCCTTATCGTTTAAGCTGCTTTTGACGGGACTTGTTATTTGCAGCTGAAAATGCCATGCTGGCGTCGTCGTAGGAGACGAGCTTGCTGCCTCCTGAGTGGCATTTGGTGGTTTTATCATCACCTCGCAGTGTGACTTTCTAATGCTCGAAATAAATTCGGCCACTAGAGAAGACACCGGTATGTCACGGCAGAATTATTATAGCACTTGAGGAAATGCGCACTGCTCTACACTAGGTAACTTTGAAGTGATTCCAAACATTGATGTAGTTTGCAACATGTTCTTACTTCAAAGTTTGTGTTCTTTCTTTATTCTGATGTTCATTTAAGAATGTAATATCTCATCAGACCTCATACAGGAGAACTTGACATTAACTTGCCGTCTCCCAGGAACATGACACCACAGCTTATCAGATATCCCGCCCTCACACGACCTCAGCCGCTGAACTTCAAACTTCATGTAAACTCAAGAGAGCACCTGATACCCTGAGAGTTTACACTCCGCCAGCCACTTCACGCAATGTCAAGAACTCAGGTTGCCACAGGGTGCCACCCTGTTAGATGCAGCACTTATCTCCAAAGCTCCACCTGCCGACATCAACCCTCCTCTCTACAAAAGAGCTGTGCTGTGGAGGTAAAGCCAGCTTCCTCCTGAACCTACTTAGCACAAAGCTACACACCAACCTGCAACTAGAGCTGGCTTTCATGGCCTCCGCCCTCATCGCACATTTGAACCTGAGTATCTGTGAGATTTGCTCACTGTGCCATTAATGTACCTGGTCTCCTAAGAAGTCTGCACACACTTCTCTCCCTGTTTTCAACCATGGGAAGCCTGAGGAATTTTTCTAAATAGCAACAAACCTTGAAATTTATGAAACCATATATGACCACTCCTGTTTCCATCATATGCGGTTTTCTACATTGTTTTTAAGAACTTGAGAAAAGAAATTGAGTTCTGAACAATCACGCTGCATATTTAGACCCAAAACAAAACAACAACAACAAAAAAAAAAAAAGGTAAGAAGACAATACAATTGTAAGCTCTTACTAGAGTGGTAGATCTTGAGACAGTCTGTGTGGAGAAGAGGATAAATCGATGGAGTTGAGAACTTATTCTGACACTGGCATGGCCCAAATTAAACTCCTAGGAAGTCACATAGTGGATAGACATCTCGACACCATCTAGATCTGGAGACCATCCTGGAATATATCACCTCCAGCCAGATTCACACAGGCACACTAAAATGGTCTCAGCAAGCTCTCCTCTTTCTGGGAAACTGAACTCCCATTTTATGATTCTTTCTCACAAATTTCTTGAACAAAAATCCTTAAACACTGTCTTTAATTTGCATATCCAGTGTCTTTGTTTGCAAATGGCTAAAACAGTATCCCAGCCTAGTTCAGAAAGGCAAGAAGGAGGATCCAATGTAGTAGCTCACGTGAGTAAATCAAGCAAAGCCTGATTCTGAGGGTAGATCCCATTGAAACTTTGTCTTGTCTAAATGCTTTTCTCTGCACCTAGCTCCATCCTCTCTAAGCTGCTCTGGGAGACTGCAGCCATGATGGTGAGCTGCCCAGCAGCAAACATTCCAATGCTCAGACCGAAAAGCAACCAGCTGCTGGGGGAAAGCTCCAAGGGGAAACTCTGAGACTGGCCTTGGTGGATGGCATGGCCTCTAGGCCAATCATGAGGACCTAGTTCAATCCCTAGAACCCACATTACAAAAAAAAGCCAGGTATGGTGTGCACTTGTAGTTTCAGTGCTTGGGAAGGTGGAGACAGATGGGAGCCCTGAGACTCAGTGGCCAAGCTAACCTAGCCACTTGGTAAGAGACCCTGTCTGGAAAGAAGGAAGGAAGGGAAGGAGGGAGGGACAGAGGGACAGAGGGAGGGAGAAGAGAGAAGGAAGGAAGGAAGGAAGGAAGGAAGGAAGGAAGGAAGGAAGGAAGGAAGGAAGAAGCTGGGTGGTGGGGGCACATGCCTTGAATCCCAGCATTTGGGGGGGCAGATCTCTAAGTTTGAGACCAGCCTGGTCTACATCATGAATTCCAGGACAGCCAGAACTACACAGAGAAACCCTTGAAAAAGAAAAAGAAAAAAAAGGGAAAAAAGAAAGAGAGTACAACATAGTGTTTGAGGAACAACATCCAAGGTTGTTCTCTGTCTTACACACACACACACACACACACACACACAGAGAGAGAGAGAGAGAGAGAGAGAGAGAGAGAGAGAGAGAGAGAGAGATAATTTAAAATTGAAATGTTTCCAGGATTGGAAAGATGGCTCAGTGGTTAAGAGCACTTGCTGCTCTTGCAGAGAACCCACATTTAATTCCCAGCACCCACATGAGAGCTCACAACCATCCATGACTCCAGTTCCAGTCATGATGCCCTCTTCTGACCTCTGAGGGTACCACACACAGGCAGTATACAGACATGCATGCAAGCAAAACACTCATACATATAAAATAAAACCTTTTTTAAAAATATTTTTAAGTTGAAATGTTTCCCCCTAAAAGATGTGTTCATGCCCTACCTTCTAGTGTATATGAATGCAGCCCTGTTGATGGAAAGGATCTCTGCAGAGTAATCAAGCCAAGATGAAGTCACATTGGTCAGCACATAGAGAAGCTAGGACACAGAAGCGCACGGGGGGAGAACACCATGAGATAAGAAAAGAAGGTGGACCACCAACCAAGGAATATCAAGGGCTTCCAGAATCTTCCAGAATTCAGGAAAGCCCTGGAACTGATTTCCTTCAAAGACACCAACCTTACCTCCACCATGATGTCAGACTTGTAACCTAACATCTATAAGAGAATAGATTGCTGTTGTGGTGATCCACTCAGCCATGGTGTATTGCTACAGAAGCTCTACGAAACTCATGAAGAGACTTGGACACCATTGTTGGTCAGGTGTCCCTAGAAGTGCTATGAGGTCTTCTCCCATTGAGTCCACCCTCACACACCTGGAGTTATGCCTTGCCAGTCCTCTAGGAGATTCCAAATCTAGTTAAGCTGTCCTGAAGAACAGCAAGTAGATCCATCCTAGAAGAGGGTGAAAGACATTGGTCTAAGTATGTAGAAACCATTGTATCAGTAAATATAGCCATCCTCTTTGTCTAAATTTCTCATTGGCAAGGAGAAGAAAATAAAGTTTGGTTTGCAGAAAGAAAGTATTCTTTCTCCAAATTGTAGTGTAGATTCCTTCATCCAAAGTTAGGAATGCATAAGCCGCTACAATTTGACCAGTTTTACACTTTAAATAAGGATAGGAGGATCTTGATTTGCTTTGATTTCCAGGAAGCTTATGAGATTCATCCTGCGATGTGTTCTGCTATGAAAAAAAAAGTTTTATGAATTATATAACAAAAAATATGAAATATTGAAAGTGAAGTACAGAGTCTATATTAGTCACCTGTCAGATTTAAACTCTATAACAGAAATAAAATTGAAATTATGCATTAAGTCTGGCAAAAAATTTATTCTGTATATTTTTATATAATATATCCTACAAATTAAAATTAGTTGTCATGTTAATGTGTTTTTGAACTATTTTTAATTGCTAGCATGCTTGTATTAAATGGTCGGTTCAAAGTTGGGAAAGTGTTACTTACAAGAAGTAATCTTCCACAGACACCATGAGATGGCCTTCTACTTAAAGATTCTATTTCAAGGCAAGCCCCACTGCTGTTAGAATTCTAATGAGCCTCACAGACAGGATCCTTTAGCAGCTTGAGCAGCAAGGAATCTCCCCCACAACTGTGTTCTCTTTTAAAATGCAGGCTTGTGATGAAAAGTTAAAGGTAAAGGAATTAGCTTCGTGAATATGCATCCAGATCCTTCATCCAGCAACCACCGACTAGACGCTGCTCTTGACAGTCTAAGAGCTATTTTATATACTCCGGATATTCGGCTAAGTCAGTTCTCAGACATCACTATGGGGTCGTGTATTCACTGCTTTTCTCATTGCTGCGACCAACTACCTGGTAAAAGCAATGTAAGGGAAGAGAGGTTCACTGGGCTTATGGTCTGAGGGGATGCAGGAATGCCATGGGGGAGAGGGGTCTGTGGTGACAGAAGTGTGCGGCCACTGCTTGTTCACATATCAGTCAATGGGGGAGCAGAGGGAAGGGAAATCAGGTGCCCAGCTGGCTTCCTCGTTTTTCCTTTCTATTCAGTCTAGGCCCCCAGCCCGGGATGACGCCACTCACACCCAACGTGGGTCTTTCTTCTTCACTTAACCCTCTCTGAAAATGCCACCCAGGTGACTCCAAATCCAGTCAAATTGTCGGTAAAGGTTAACCCTCTCAGATAGGAGCTCTGATTATCCACTATTTTAAGGAAGCAAACTAATAAACAGTAATGGTGATGACTTTGGCCCAGATTCCCACCCAGCTAAGGAGATAGAAGCATGTGAAGAACAAGAGGTTGCTCATGGACCCCACACTGGAAGCTGGAAAATCAGCATAGGACTGTTCCAGACCCCCTGTATGAGGATGTCAGTTTGGAGGTCTGGTTAATCTATGGGGCCTCTGGTAGTGAGCCAGTATTTATCCCTAGTACATGAATGGACTTTGGGAGCCCACTCCACATAGAGGGATACTCTCTCAGCCTAGACACACAGGGCCTTGGCCTTGCTCCAAATGATATGACAGACTTTGAAGGTCCCCCATGTAAGGCCTAACCTTCCCTAGGGAGCAGCAGAAAGGGGAGGGGATAGGGGGTTGATGGAGATTAGGGGAGGAGGGGAGGGTGAGGGAACTGGGATTGACATGTAAATGAAGCTTGTTTCTAATTTAAACTTAAAGGGGGGGGGGAAGCATATGAAGTTCTGACCTAGCTTGTCCACCTCCAGACTCTTAACCCTCCTGGGATACAAAGGGTCACTCAATACATTTGATGAGATAAAAACTTTCCAGTGTCTGCTGACACAGTGATGACATTAATCCAGGAACTGTTCCTATCCCTCATCAAGGTGTTTGACAGCCACCATGTATCAGGGCAGTAGCAAAGGAGCTGAGAAGGGCCACGTGGCAGGACAGATGGGATTGACTTAGGATGCATACCTCATAACTGTAGCCACTTTTGGTCTCTTCTTTGACAAAGAACGAGTCATTGTTTACTGCCATTTTGTTTGGACCAGAAATCACTAGAAAGTGATAAAAAAAAAAAAAACCATCTAGTGTATTGTTGCAAACCTTTGTGACAAGATAGCCAGCTCGGGGTATCATCCAATCCAATTACTACCAAATGGATCAAAGGTGGATAAGGGGTTAAATGCTTTCTCTTTCTCCCTCCTCTCCTGTAGTGGCAGCTCTACAATACTTCTCAGGGATTAGGGTGAGGGACCTGAGGATTCAAATAAAGACAAGACAGCTGGTCATTCTTGCAAGGAGAATGCTGTTTATTACAAAGGAGGGAAGGCTTATATACCAGTCAGCAGGCAAGGTGGAAAACAACCCATGTCAGAAGTTCATGTCCCCAGGCCCCTCCGGCAATAAGGATGGGCAGATATTTTCCATTCTTGGATTCAGGCCTTATCAGAAGGAAGGAAACAAGAAGTAAGCTCCTAAGTCACAAGATGGTCAGCAGACCCCTATGGGGGAAGGGTCCAACACTCTCCGTCTCCTCTCTCTTTTCTTGAGCTGGGACATACAAGTCTTGCCTTGGATATCAGGCTTCTGGTTCTTGGGCCATCTGTGCTGGTTTGGATGAGAATAGCCCCCATAGGCTCATATATTTGAATGCCTGGTTCCCAGTGAATGGAACTGTTTGGGAAGGATTAGGAGGTGTGGCCTTGCGGAGGAAGCATGTCACTGTGCAGCCTTTGAGGTTTCAAAAGCCCAGGCTATTCCCAGGTTTCTCCTTCTCTCTGCCTCAAGCTTATGGATCAGATGTTAAGCTCTCAGCCTTTGCTGCAGTGCCCTGCCTTCCTGCCTGCCTGCCTACTATCATGATTCCCATCATGATAATCAAGAATTCTCTGGAACCAAGAGACCCAAATTAAATGCTTGCTTTTATAAGTTGTTTTAGTTGTGGTGTTTTGTCAAAGCAATAGAAAAGTAACTAAGACACCATACAACTCAAGCTAGGACTTTGTTGTGTGAAATGGGAACAGCCCATCTATTCTCCCCAGATAGGACACCAACAACAGATCAAAGAAATTACTCCACCTATGTCTGGCTCGGTGAACCAATGAGATTATTGGGATAATTTACTGGAGCAAAAGTGAGCTTACTTGTAAGAGTATGGATGACCCAAAAGCAGCTGCATTGCCAATATGAGCATCTAGCATGGGTGGCATACAGGCTGTATGCCTAGAGCTCCCTGAACAGCCTGCAAGCAGCTCCCACCCCAGGCTGTGGAGTCTCTGCTCCTGGGCAATTCTTGCTTCTTATATAACCTGGGTTAAGGGCTTTGTCAATCTTGTGAATTTCAGCTTTCTGGGACTTGTAAGTTTTGTTTATTTCCTGAGTCTTAAGATCTTCTTGCCTTCCTCCTCCCAACAGGAAGGAATGTTTTAACTCAGAGAAAATCACTACACAGCAAATTTTCCTCTCTGGCCTTTGGACTCAGATCAGATTCCTCAGTCTTCCAGCTTACAGAAGACGGAACATGGGACTTCATGGCTTCAGAATCATAGCAGCCAATTCCATTAACAATCTCTCTCCTGACACTTCTGTTTCTCTAGAGAGTTTGACTAGCACATCACTCAAAAGCCTAAAATCACCACAACCTCTGAATCTGGGCTGCCCCAGCTGCCTGGGAAAGGCTGTAGGACCTTCAAAGAATCACCACCTCCCTGTGTGCCCAGTTTCTCCTTGTGTAAAAATCAAACTTTTTCAGAAAAGACAATTTTAATGCTAGCAACCAACCTATTACTTCAGTTAACAACGTTGCTAGAGGCAGGCTCTACCCACTCCCCAATATATACACACAAACACACACTGGCACACACGTGTGCATGCACACATGCATGCACCATGAGCATAGGTACAAAGCTTTCTTATGTAGTGCTTTTGGCCATGCCAGATGAGCAGCAAGCTGCAATCAAAGTTGCAGATGTCAGCCCACCAGAAGGAAATCCTCTGATGAGCCAATCTCGTTTAGGCAAGGCCACCAGACTGCAGACCCTGGAATGTCTTTTGCTTCTGCTGTGCCTTTACATGTTTGCTGCAGCTCTCTTCCTCTGGCATCTAGCATGGTGTGAATGGACACGGGGAAGATCTCTACTGCCTAGAATATAGTGCACGTATCTCTTGGAAACATCCCATTCTACTAGGCATCTTTACCTGTGGATTGTCAAGAAGACCTGTGGATTGTCATCTCCCTAATCAGTACTGTGTAATTTGGTAATAAGAGGGATAGTTCAGACAGAGTTTTGGTGAATAAAAATAAACACAAGAATTTGTTTCACAGCCAGGGTCTGTGAGTTTCACTTAAGGAGCTCATGAATTGTAGTTCAAAGTTAAGGATTAACAATTGAGTCCCAGTAGCCCAGCAAGTTTAAATTCATTTAACCTTAATGTCAGGAGATGTGTTCACAGGTCTTGGAGTGCATTGCAGGTGAAACAAAGCTTTGAAAATAACTAAGTTAGACAAAGATGTTTTTGTTAAATAACTTTGAGGTGGAAACCCCAAGAAGAAAAATCTAAAGTTTTAGAAAGGCACATAGTTGGGCTGGAGAGATGGCTCAGCCGTTAAGAACACTGACTGTTCTTCCAAATGTCCTGAGTTCAACTCCCAGCAACCACATGGTGGCTCACAACCACTTTGAATGAGATCCAGTGCCCTCTGCTGGCATGCAGGCAGAAGACTGTATGGACCACAAACGTAATAAATAAATAAAATCTTTAAAAAAAAAAATCTACAAAAAAAAAAAAAGAAAAAGAAAAGAAAGGCACATAGTTGAATGTGAAACTCTTTAAGGTCAGGGAACAAGAACAAAGCAGTCCAATTATTACTGGCTGATGTACTCTCCTTGCTAGGTTTGGTTGATGACCAAAGGTGATGACCTGTAAGTCTGTCTCTGCCTCCTTGCTAATGGGATCGCAGGTGTGTTATGGTGACCAGCTTTCTTCATGGGTGCTGACTATCCAAATGCAGATTCTTGACTGAGCCATCTCTCCTGGCCCTTAGTTCAGATCAAGAATGAAAAATAAAGTGAAATAGTACCCCTACATTACCGCTGTCTGGGGGGCCAGCCTCCAGCAGCACAGCAAAGGGCTTTGACAGAAATCCATGGAGTTGGCAAAGCTAAATTTTTCTATCTGAGGAGGGGTAGGGAAAAAGGCACTCACAAACTCTCTTGATTATTTCCTTCTTTATTCTCTTGTTTCTTTATTCTCTCCTCTTTCTTCTCTCTCTCATGTATTTTCATAGCTTTTATGCCCCAACAGAATCTTCCAGGCAGTACAAGAATCAAAACAGTTGCATTCCATTTCTCAAGTGAATGACTATAGGTAAAAACATGTTTTCCATCTCCCTCACATGATTAAACATTTTACGTATTACAGGTGAAAAACAAATTATCCCAAGAACCCACATACATTCACACCCAAGCAACTTGTTATAGACTAACCATGTGGGCAAACCAGATGTGCTTGTCAGGTCTTTTACTGGCAGGCTGCATTTTGCAGTTACAAAGAAAGGGCCAATAGCTTGATTCACTTATCTTGAAAGGTAATGTTATAAGGAATGTTAAAGGAATCACAAATCTAAACTTTCATATATGAAAAATAATCAGTCAGTTCTACTTTAAATAGTTAGGGTACACATCCATTCAATATATATATATATATATATATATATATATATATATATATATGTATATATATAATACATACATACATACATACATATATATATATATATATCAGGAGATTGAGGACAAAAATGGGTAAAATGAATTAATCATCACCTTTGGTCATCAACCAGTCCTAGCAAAGAGAGTACATCAGTCATTAATAATTGGGCTGCTTTGTTCTTGTTCCCTGACCTTAAGAGATCTACATTCAACTATGTGCCTTTCTAAAGGTTCAAAGACAAAAATTATCTCAAAAAGTAAGGTGGAAAGCCATTGAGGAAGATACCTAATGCCCACTCTGGCTTCCATATGCACCCTCACATATATGTCACCATACTCATGGACACACACAGAGACACAAAGTTATGAATTAATTTGAGGTATACTATAAGGTCAATTTAATCTCTGACGGTTTTTTCTCATAATTCTTCTGGATTGTTTTTAAAGATTTATTGGTTTGTTTGTTTATTGGGAGGTGTATGCTCACAGAATCTACAAGAGGACATCAAGTCCTCTGGAGTTACAGGGAATTGTGAGCCACCAGGCATGGGTGCTAGAAACCTAACTCCAGACTCCAGCTCTCTAAAAAGAAGCAGTAAGTGCTCCTAACTGCTGAGCCATCTCTCCAGTCCATCCCTAGATCTGTGGTTCTCAACCTAAGGGGCATTGGACAAACTTTTCACAGGGGTCATCTAAGACCATCAGAAAACATACTTACATTACTATCCATAACAGTAGAAAAATTACAGTTATGAAGTAGCAACAAAAATAATTTTATGGTTGGCTGGGGGTCACCACAGCATGAGGAACTGTATTAAAGGGTCACAGCATTAGGAAGGTTGAGAACCACTGATCTAGATTTTTAACATGTTTTCTAATTTACTACAGCCAGCCCTAATTAATTTCTCAAAGAATGGTGGAGAGTGCCTTCAGAATACATGAGTAAGTAAAAATTCAGAATCCTTCTCATGTGTAGTAACTCTAGCCTTGGGAAGCCTTGGTCAGTGTAGTCACCACAGCCAGTAGCTCTCGCCTTAGTAAAGAACCACCCCAAACCCCACCCCTTCGGACCATGCTCCCGCATAGTCACATGAAGACAAGAGTAGAATTTGTCTAGTAGATTGATTATTAAAGGAATGCAGAGGAGAACTATTCAAGCTAACAAAAGTCTATTGAGTGTGTAGGCCACAGGGAGCCAAGGCTCAGCCACGGTAACTGAAACATAAATAACTTGACTCAATTAAGATAAAAACGCATGTGAACGCTGCATTCTCCGTCCACACTGATATCAGAGAAAGGGTCATACCAGGCTCCAATAAAAAGAAGGTTTACTTCGGGTTCACACAACTTGATAACAGTGCAACCTGTGAGGCACCGCCGCCTCTCCCTGGTGTCCTGCTCTGTCTGCTCCTGTTCCATGACTTCAGAGGAACAAAGCCAACTTTGATACAAGCATCTTTGTTTTCTGAAACACATCATGTGCTCAGGGAATAGATTGAAACTGTGAACACAGATGCCCTTGGACCTGACTCAGCTTTATGCTCAGCTCCTGGGTTCACCTTACAGAGAAGTAAAGCAAGCAGCAAACAAAAGGCATGATTCTGATGGCCTATCCACTGAGATGGGGAGGCCACCCAGGAAGGGATCCATAGCTAAGGTCACACTATCAATCAAAGACAGAAAGATTGGAACCTTAACAACTTAGAGTGCAAATAAGTACATTCACTTTTCATAGCAGCAAGAAGAGCGTCTCTTCCTTCTTGGTCAGTAAATTTTTCTGCACAGAGAATGCAGTTAACACCTAACATGCTGTCTCCACTGGGCATCAAACATTAGGACTATCGGTGTGCACCGCTAATCTCAGTACTCTGGAGGCTGAGTGAAGAGGCTTGGCAGCCTATATTCAAGGCCAGCCTAGACGAGCAGTAAGACCCTCGATCAAAAAATAAATGAGTTCATAAATAATCCCAGAATAGAAACTCCCTACTGCAAATGAAGTTGTCCATGGGATTTGGGATGGTCTAAGAGCTTTCTTTTAGAATCTCAGCACTGGGGAGACAGGAAAGAAGATCATGATTAGAGTGATTCCATGTGAGCCAAGTTCAGTTCCTAGAACTCACACAGGATGATTCACAACCGTCTGGGCCTCCGGCTCCAGAGGATACGGAGGATCCGGAGGAGACCTCTGGCCTCCAAGGGCACCTGCACTCATGCGCACATACCCACACACAAAAGTTCATAACTGAAGATAGAATAAGTACTTTAATTTAAAAAAGAAGAAAGATGGCTCAGCAGGCAAAAGCACTTGCCAGCAAGCCTGACAATTTGTATTCAGTCCCCAGGACCCATGTGGTAAAAGAGAACCAACTTCCTGCAAGGTTTCCTCTGACCTCCACACATGCATGTGTGCCTCCCCCATAAACAAATACATTAAATCTAATGTAAATGCAATTTTGAAGTAAATGTATAAAAAGAACTCTCATCATTCAATAGTAAGTAATACAGGCAAAGGTTAGAACAGACAACCTACCAAAGGAGACCTAACGGTAACAAGAGAGCACATGAAAAGATGTCCCAAATGCATAGATAGACTTAGAACAAACAAAAGCCAGTGGGACTCCAGCACACCTGCCAGTGTGGGCTAAGGCTAAAAAGACTGACAACAATATCAAGTGTTGACAAAGACTCAGAACAAACACTCATTAATTGCTGACAAGAGTATAAACTAAAAACAATTCCTTATAAAGTTAACACAGAGCTACAAAAGAACCAGCAAGACTCCTCTTAATATTTACTCTGAAGAAATAAGAGCATAAATTGTCACTGAACTTTCATACAAATACTGAAGGTAGCTTTATTCACTTATAATAGCTCCAAACTATAAGTAATCAAAATTTTAATTAATAGAGAAATAAATTCTGATATAACTGTGTGAATACTACACACACAAAAATAAACAAAAAATAAAAGCCTAAAAATACACAGAACACACATGAAATCTCACAAACACATGCAAGGAAAGCCAAGCTAAAAATACATGCATTCTGCTGAGTGTGGTGGCTCAAGCCTTTGAACTGGCATTCAGGAACCTGAGGGTACCAGAGATCATTCAGAAACATTGCTTACTGGCTTTTTCCCTCTAGCTTGCTTGCTTACATGACCAGGGCACACCTGCATAGGGATGCTACAGCCTGTAGTGGGCTGATTCTTCCTACATTACCCATCAGGACACTGGCCTAAAAACACATGCCCAGAGGCCAATCAGGACTCCCTCAAATAAATCTGGGCTGTGTCAAGTTGAACTGAAGCTAACTAGGAAATTTGTCAAACTGTCAAACACAACTAGATTCAGGACTGTAAGTCTGGATGTTCTACTAATGTGCTAGTAGTGTTTTGTAAGTATCATGTGTTTACATCACTTCCTAAGTTATATTTTCTTTATAACACAGGTTTCATCTCTGGCTGCCTGGAACTCCTTATGTAAATCAGACTGGCCTTAAACTCATAAAGACCTACCTGCCTCTGCTTCCTGATGCTGGGATTATAGGTGTATGCCACCAAGCCCAGAATAAATTACATTATTATGAATTTTTTCTTGGCCTCATTTCAGTAAAATCCTCATATTTTTTAAATCAATCTATGTAAATTGTGTAATACTGATTACAGCCTAAAAGATATGATATTCAAAATATATAAGATGAGGACAAAATTTTAAAACATTTATTAGAATAGTTTGACATCAAACATTTCTATGCTTTCAAAACTGAGCCATTTTTCCTAGTATATTCCAAGATACGCATGTATGTAACATATAAAATTCAATTATCAGTACAAACTTATAGGACTGATAGTTTTTTAATCTTTCTTTTCCTTTTTAAAAATTTATTTACTTTTTTATTTTATGTGCATTGGTGTGAGAGTATCAGATCTTGGAGTTACAGACAGGCAGTATGTAGGTGCTGGGATTTGAACCCAGGTCCTCTCGAAGAGCAGTCAGTGCCCTTAACCATTGAGCCATCTCTCTAGCCCCAATATTGATAATTTCTTAACTGAACCCTGGACTTTGTGTGTGCTAGGCAAGAACTGTCACTGAGCTAAACTGCTTAGTAGGTGACATTGAAAGATGAAATTGTTCATACAACAAGGACATCTGTTCAACCATGTTCATAGCAGCATTATTTGTAATAGCCAGAAACTGGAAGCAGCCTAGATGACCCTCAATTGAAGAATGGATAGAGAAAATGTGGTACATTTACACAATGGAGTACTACTCAGCAGAAAAAAAACAATGGAATCTTGAAATTTTCAGGAAAATGGATGGAATTAGAAGAAACCATTCTGAGCAAGGTAACCCAATCACAAAAAGACAAACATGGTATGTACTCACTCATATGTGGATTTTAGACATAGAGTAAGGGATTACCATCCTATAATCCACACTGCCAGAGATACTAGTAAACAAGGAAGACCCTAAAAGAGACAAACTTTGTCCCCTGGAGAAGGGGAAAGAGCCACCATCCCCTGAGCAAATTGAGAACATGGGAAGAGGGGGAAGGAAGCTACGAGAGTGAGAAGGGAAGAAAAGGAAGGATACAGAGGTAATGAGGAAGCAGAAATTTTGAGTCAGGTGTAGATTAGAAGAAAGGACATATGACAGGTAGGATTTTAGTTGGGGATGGTAGAGGAGGAAGGGAGGGAGAAGGGAACTGGGATCGTCATGTAATTCAATCTTGTTTGTAATTCAAATATATAAAAAAATAATAAAAAAACAGCAGATTAAAATGAAAAAAAAAATCTCTTGTACTTAAGTGTAAATCTCCAACTGAAGATGCTTCTACTGAAGGAATAAAAAAAAGTCAGTTAAAAAAAAAAGAAACATGAAATTGTATCTAATTCTTGAAAAATATAATCAAATTCATTCTAGCATTCAATTTCTGTCTAGTTGCCTATATAATTGGTATCACACTTCAGATATATTTAGACATACAAAACACAAACTTAAGAATAGCATGCAATGTTGTGTGTGTTTTCATGAATATATGCACATTCACATGTGTGCATCAGTGCACAGAGGCCAGAGATAGCTTCACTGTCACTCCTTGTCCTTTTTTTAAAAGACGGAGCTCACTGATTGGCTGGCCAATGAACTCTATGGATCTGCCTGTCCAGCACTGGGGTTACAGTTACTGGGCTCCTGGATTTTGCATAAGCACAGGCAATCCAAACTCAGGTCCTTGTGTTTGGGCAGCAGGTACATTACCAACAGAGCCATCTCCCCAGCAATGATATACAGCTTTACCAGTGCAAGTCAACCCCAGCCACCAGGCTTAACATCTGCAAACATCACTCTATTTGTGGAGACCTCTGGAACCAAGCACTGGATCACAAAGAGAAGCAAGAAAATGAACACTTGACATTGCTGAGACACAATAACTCCTTATGCAAAAAACCTGTCACTGGTAAATCTGGGATAAATTGATCAAACTGTCCTTCCTTTACGTTAGTGATCTGCTGCTTAAATCACCCTTCCACTCCCAAATGCATCCATTGCAGACAAAGGTGTAATTCAAGTTCTAACTGGCTTTAATCATAAAAGCCCAGAGTCAGATATAGGGGAAAATGCTGAGCGATCAGACAGAAGAAGGAGCAAGCCAAGACCACCTTTACCTCATTAGCTTCCCAGCGGAAAAGAGAGTTCCTGTTTCCTCCTGCCTATATTCCTTTCTTCGCCCCGGCATCACACTTCCTGTCTGTCTGTGCAGACCTCCAGACTTCAATGGCTAGCTAATGGCAAGCTCTACCCTCTGATCTTCAGACATCACTTATTTGTACAAATAAGGTATCACCACACAAAGGCAGAACCCTCAAGGTCATGACACCACATACAACCATCTTTGTTAATAAGTCAAGGGTCAGTAGACATAGAAACTCATGAACAGATCATTGCCAAATGAGACATTTGGGATGTAAATCCCACACACCTGCCTTGAGTGCTGCCTCCTCTGTGGTGGAGCCGCCGGTTCTCTGCCACTTGCCAGTGTGTGCACTGACGACACCCAGGAACCCCTGAGCCTCTGGAGCTCAGGGCACCTTTATTCAGGTCCAAACTCAATACTACTCTTAAATTTTTATCTTAATACATGTAAATTTTTGTTTTTACAGTCTGTTAATTTTTAATTACAAAGGTAATGTTTGAGCATACCTCTTCATTTCAAAATTATTTAAGCATTACCTCAAGGCTAAAATCCAAGTCATCCATCTATTCCATGCCCTGTAACAAGTTTGGCTGCAAGTTCAGTATAGCTCTTTCCAAAAGCGCTGTATCATTGTAATAGCCATCACTCATGACTGGACATTGGTCTAAGCCAGTGGCTCTCTCCTTCCTAATGCTGCAACCCTTTAATATAGTCTTCATGTTGTGGTGACCCTCAACCATAAAATTATTTCATTGTTACTTCGTAACCGTAATTTTGCTACTGTTATGAATCACAATGTAAATATATTATATGCAACTCCCAAGGGGCCACGACCTACAGGTTGAGAACCACTGGTTGAGTATTTTATACTTAATGGGTTTTCATGTTTTTAAAATCCTTCTTGGGAGCTGGAGAGACGACTTAGTGGTTAATATCAGGTACTGCTCTTCAGTACCTGATATTTGCAAAGGACCCAAATTCTGTTCCCGGCTCACAAGTATCTGTAACTCTAGCTCCAGGGGAATCCCTCTTCTGTGTGTTCATAGCCTCACCAGCACTGCTGCGCACACACACACACACACACAATTTTAAAAAATAAATAATTCTTAAATTCTTCTAGAAATCCTCTGAGACAGCTACTTTGCTCCCTGAGTGCATATATACATCTATAATATAGAAGGTCTATAGCAATATGTATGTCTATTATAAAGTATATCCTAATTAGACCGAGTCCTGAACTATATTCTGTTCTCTCAATCTGTCTTTGCAGACTTGTCCACATTGGCACTTTAGGATCATTCTTTTCCGAGTAACAGGAAGTCCTAAATGTTTGCAACTTGTGCTTTGGGAAGGAAACAACAGTAGCCAATGATCTATATAAGTCCCCTTGGCTGAGAGTTCTGATTTCTTGATTCCTGATTCCTTTTCACTTCTGAGATGCACAAGCTGTAAGCTAGCAGGTGAAGGGTTAGTTACACAGCTGGCCAAACACAAAGCTCCCTAGGCAAGTAAAACAAACAAACAAACAAAACCTTCAATTTGCTGTGCAACATTTAACTCCCATTGAAACAAGAGTGCTCTCCAAATGGAAAAAGAGAGAGAGAGAGAGAGAGAGAGAGAGAGAGAGAGAGAGAGAGAAATATCAAGATTACTTCAGGAAAAGAAATCTTAAAAAAATACATGTGAAGAGTCGGAAATCACAATATGCACATAATTTTTCTTTAACTGGAGATGTCTACATCATCTGGACTAATTTATTAAAGTGCCAGCGTGGGTCTTGGTTCTCCCTCCATTTCCGGCATCTGCACCCATTGGCACCAGCGACTCTCCTGTGCTAGGAGATGGCACCTGCACTCCCATGTCCCACCGTATTCCTACATATCACCAGCTCCCACTCGCTTCTCTGCCTCCTAAGCAGATAATCCTGAGATGCAGCCTGTAAGTTACTTCAGGGCAGTAAGTGAGTAGTTAGTTGTCCAACTCACCATCTAAACAATTCCCTATTGGGTGAATTGAGATTCGCAGGAGACGCCCCAATCCTTTTTCATTTCTGTCAGCCGGTCATTAGTATTTATGAGACACTAAGCAAGGTGAGACTAGAGAGTGGTGCAGAGAAGAGTGGAAATAAATAACCAGTGTGATCAGCAAGAGGTGATCCAGGTTGCCGAGACCATAAACCTTCCAAACTGGACATGTGGTGTCCAGAGATCCAGGCATGGCCCTAATGCTTAATAAAATTTCCTCTCCCCACCTGAGATCAGCTCAATGACTCAGTTTCCCAGAAGTCCCTGAAACATTCTGGAGACCCCAATGAGATTACACCATAGCATCCCTCATTGTCTACGGTGGCAAGGAGAGGGGTGAGTTGGATGACCCATGGCCCAATTGTCTTCTCTTCCGAGGTCACCCAAACTGCTTTTAGAGGTCTCAGGGTGCAGATCTCTCTTAACTGCTTTGAGCTGACAAGAGGAGTGATGTGGAAAGGGCAGTTAGGGAACCTCAGAGGACCATCCATTCAAGGGGCCATCATAAAATGTAACAGATGGCACAGGTCCAGAGCATAAGTCAGCCATTTGGTGATAACATATTTGTGGGTTGTGTTACATGAAGGAGGTAATAATGTACACTCATGTGGGGAACATTAAGAGACAAAGTTAATGAGGAAAGTGTTTTACATCAAGATTAACATATGCTTTGTTTAGAAGGTTAAATGCAATTATTCAACTGGCTGGACCCTGTGCCAGAGTTCTGTAGAAGGATAAAGTAACTGTAACAAGCTATTTGTTACATCAGACTCCTGCATAAGGGACAAGCATCTGGAAGCTTTGTAAATGAAGTCGGGTAAATTCAGCATCTAAGTGACAATTCCAAAGAGAAATAGAATCCTACTGAGTTACTTTTATAGGATTGTCTAGCAACATTCTAAGGATATTGCTTAGATGTCCTGAATAATTTTCCAAAGCTGTGTTTGACAATAGAGTCAAACTGGCAGCATCCTTTAATCAGGGACATGGGTGGTTGGGGTGTGGACCCTAGAATTAGGTTTGCTAAGAGGAAAAATTGAATGCCAGGGTATAGGGCATAGCCAATTTACTGGCATGCAGATCCTGTACCAGTCAGGTGATAGCTTAGGTTCCCTTGTTCACAGCATTTTCATATCAGTTCAGGAGACATTGAAGACTGAGTAATTACTATTTGCCTCTGTTGTTTAAATGATTAGGACATGGGTGCAGACTCTAAAATTATTCACACAACGGAGTCAGTCTTGTACAACCAGGCGAGTCAGGGAACAGAGAGAGCCGCATGTGTGCGACCCTCATATTTAAAGTCTTGCTACATCACTCTGACCATGCACACTTGGGCGTGGTCTGCGTCACCTGCGCCAGCCCCCAAGCTGGTGTGGCCAGCATTTCCCCCTACGAATGTAGCACCCCCCCTTCATTCAGAAGTCCTTCCCTTGACCGTGTCAACGTATCCAATGATACCCACAGGTCTGAAGACACTAAGGGCCTTCTTGGGAATTTTTCCAGTCTGGGGAGAAAAGAGGTTGTTCCTCCCATTTTCAGGGCATACGGGAGTTAATGGGAGCAGCCCTGGTGGAACCACCCTGGGGAATCAGGGTCCTTTTGGTCACCTTTATGGACATCTAGAACAGAGACAGGAGTCTAGCTGGCACTCTTGGTAGACAAAGGCATCGAGGAGTTCTTCATGCCTGCTTGGTTCCTGCTCCCATTCCTGGCACTTAAGTCATCAAGGGAGTCCCAAAGCAAATGTGCAGAACATGGGAACCAGCTCCCAGGGCTGGGGAGGGGGGCAGTGTGCCGGAGAGTTCCCTTCTCTAAACTCCCATTTCCTTGAGTTCCTGATACTTTCTAAGGCTTTGGTGAACCACCAAGGAAGCCTCAATTAATGGTGGCCACCCCTGTTTCTTCTCAATGCCAGCTGATTAGCTTGGAGCATGTTAGGTTAAACCCACGCAATCTGAGAGGTGCCGTGTCCGAATGGACCAAAATTTCATATAACCCTTTTTTCTCCTTAAACATCACAGAAAATACATCAAGAATGCTTAGATATTTACTTTGAAGTTATATAGTACTTTTTAATCCTCCTATGTACCAGGCATTACATGAATGAATTATGAACCTAGTAGTATATGACCCTAAGAGTCAGCTGTTCCTTTACAAGTGAAAACAAGGAAAAAAATATCATTAACTACGTTTTACATAAGAGCAAAGTGAAGTGTCAGGGCATTAAGAACACAAATAACAACCTTGTTAAGAGGCACATTAAGTACTTGCCATACAAGACATTGTTCTGTTCACAAATCTTAAGTAAAAATATAAATGTGAGCTGGGTGTAGTGACACACATCTCTCATCCCACCACTTAGAAGGCCAAGGTAGAAGGATTGCCATCAATTTGAAGTCAGCCTAGGCTATTGTAATGAGTTTCAGGACAGTCTGGTTTACAGTGTAAGAACCTGTCTCAAAACAAAGCAAAAAGTGTGTGTGTGTGTGTGTGTGTGTGTGTGTGTGTGTGTGTGTGTGTTTTCATGCATGCCTAGTACAAACTAAGCATCAAATGTGTGTTGGCAATTTGATACTTCGAGGGCTCCTTGCTCCATTCTCCCAACAGCCTAATGAAGTGGATGTCTTTATAATCTCCATTTCATACATGAAAAGAAGAAAATTAACTCAGAAAGATTAAGCATATTGTATTGCTCACATAATTCCCAGGAAGCAGAACACATACAAACTTGAGGAATCGGATCATCAATGGTTTCGATGCTGTGTTCAGGGTCACCACTGGTTAAGTGGCAGTAAGTCACATCTGCCTAGCTCTACTGTCCATACTTGATAATTTGTGAGTGGCCTCAGTCAATGCACTTGGAAGAATCAGCTTTAGCCCACTTCTTCATTCTGGTGGGGGTTGATCACACACACATACACACACACACACACACACACACACACACACACACACACACACACACACACACCACCACCACCACCACCACCACCACCACCACCATACCATGTGGTCTAATCCATCTTCTGAAGCCATAGGTAGCAGTATGACAGATATCCACACAAAATCATCTGGCAAGTCCAGGCTTTGTAGATACCCATCACACACTCTTCATCCTGCTCCCTAAAGCACACATGATTTTCTCAACAAGTGTCCTAGTTTTATTTCCGTTGCTGTGATAAAATAACCTGACAAAAACAACTTAAGAGAGAAAAGGGTTCATCACACTTACAATTGCAGGCCATAGTCCATTACTGAGAGGAAGTCCAGACAACAGGAACTCAACTCAGCTAGCTACATCACATCCAAGAACAGAAAGAAAACAAATACTGAGATGCTGTTTTCTGGCTTGCCTGCCCTCTCCCTCTTACAAAGTCCAGGGTCTATCCCATAAAATGATGCTGCCTATAATGAATGGGCTATGCCCTCCTACATCAATTAACAATCAAGGCAATCCCCCAAAGACCAACCTGATGTAGGCACTTCTTCATTTATGCTCTCTCCCCCGGGGTGATTCAAGGTTGTGTTGAGTTGACACTTAAAATGAATCGTCACACCCACTGAACATGAACTGTCATTCTTCAAAACCCTCAAAGAATTCATGGGCCTCTCCCACAGAACACCTCACATTCTGACTCACACAAGGGTTATCAGAGGCCCACCCCTCCAGTCTAGAGCTAGTTGCATGATTAGAAGATAGATCTGGCTGCTGAGTAAAAGATGTCTCCAAACAAAACTGCCTTAAGCAATAGGGAAGGTTGCTTCTCATGTGTGGTGCAGTTGCAGAGATGGGCAGAATGGAGGCTCTTCTCTTCAGTAAGATCCAAGCACCACTCATCATGGCTCTGCTACACACAGAGGCCCCCATCTGTCTACAGCGTGCTTCTCAACCTTCCTAATGCTGTGACCCTTTAATAGAGTTCCTCATTTGGTGGTGACCCCAACCATAACATTATTATATTGCTACTTCATAACTGGAATTGTGCTACTGTTATGAATGGTGATAGAATATCTGATATAGAGGATATCTGATATGTGACCCACAAAGGGGTCATGACCCACAGGTTGAGACCCACTGGTCTCTACAGTGATCTAACACCTTGACTACAATCCCTTGAGAAGGAGGAAATGTGGCAGGAGGAGGGCAAGCCTTTGATTTTGGAGCTGTGGAGATGGCTTGGCAGTTAAGAGCACCAGCTTCTCTTGTAGAAAAGCAAGGTTCAGGTGGGGGTCAGGGGGTGTTGGAGAGATGGCTCAGCTTTCAAGGGCAGCTGCTGCTTTTGCAGAGGACCTGGTTCAACTCCCAGCACCCACATGGTGGTTCCTAAACAGCCATAACTCCAGTTTCATGCGATCAATGCCCTCTTCTCATCTCCTCAGGCACTCATGTGGTACACATATATACATGCTGGCAAAATATACATTAAAAAAAGATAAGTTTCAGTTCCCAGCATCCATGTGGTAACTTCCAATCATCTGTACCTCAAGTTCCAAAGATTCAACACCCTCTTTATGGCATCCATAGGTGCCAGACACATACTCAGTGCACATGGATACATACAATAAAAATAAAGTCAAGCATGGTAGTACAGCACTCGGGAGGCAGAGGCAAGCAGATCTCTATGAGTTCAAGGACAGCCTGGTCTACATAGTGAGACTCTGTCTCTAAATAAAAAGATAGATAGATAGACAGACAGACAGACCGACCGATATTTTTACATGGCTGTTGGGCTAGTGAGATATCTTAGGGGGTAAAGGTGGATGCTGCCTTATCAAAACCACTGAGACCCACATGGTTGAAGGAAAGCCTGACTCCTACAACTTGTCCTCTGACCTCCACAAATGTGCAATGGCATGTACACACACATACACATACACACACACACACACACACACACACACACACACACACACACACAAATAAATAAATGAAATATTTTAAAGGTGAAAAAACTGTTACTGTCAATGATGAGGAAGAACACATGATTTTTTAAATTATCTACATGGAGAGTGACTACATCTTAGTAAACACATTCAAACAATGCTATCTGCATCACAATATTATGTGCAACACAATGTTTCTCCATTCAATAGAACTGTAAAGAGGACAGCATATGCACGATATGGACCTAAGCATCCGGAATCCAAGGAAAGCTTCTAAACCACTGGATGAATAAATGCATATAGCCCTCTTATAGAATCACAACCTGCAGGTAGAGAAATGAAAATTTCAGGAAGGCAAATAATTTAAAACATGGGCAAGAGTAATTTCTTCCCATAGAGGGTCATAGATAAAACCAGACATATTTAAAGCTGAATTTCCTGTGGCCTCCTAAAAAATATGGAAAATCAATTACAAAGCAAACAAACAGCCTTGATTCATCAGGCTGTACCGCCACTAGCAAATGTATTAGAGCCTCAGTCCTGTACTTTTACTGTAAAGACTTCTTCTGTGTGACACTTAGAAGCATATTTTATTTCCTCCACATACAAAAAAAATGCCACTTACTGAATTTAGATAAGTATGAGTCAAAGATTGAATTCTTTTTTGTGTCTTCTTCAAGATACACATTCAAGGGATTTAATCTGGAAGAGGAGCTCAAGTTCAACTCCAATTTATTATTATTTCTAAATTATTTATAAACAATCTCATAAAGCCTTTAATAACATCAGCTGAGCTGCCACAGACATCACCAGCTCACCTCAGCTGAGCCCCCAAACTTCATTAAGATTTACTCTCCTCTCTTCCCAGATGTGCCACTATCTACCTCTCCAACCATAAAGTAATCCAGTGACTGAGATGCACCAATTAAACCATCCATGGCTGTGAACAGGATAATAGTAAAGACAGAGAAAGTTAAATTCCAATGTTAAGGGATGGTATGGATTCTGCGCTGAGTTAAAATGTCATACATTTTATTGAATTAGAGTGAAATCGAGCATCAGATATCACGGGGCAGGGGGTAGGAATGAGTCTGGAATTTGAATGTTTGGGCCCACATGGTTAACTCATTTTGTTTTTCTCTGCACACAGAAACCTGAGTTGGCTTCTACTGTCTTCCCTTGCTGGGCTTCAATGAACTGCAGCTAGAATAGTCATGTAACAATTCTGGAAGCCTTTTGCCCTTCAACTACATTAGATTTCACTAAGTATAAACAACTGATTCTCAAGAACCAAACCAGATTTATCCAGCCCAGGCAAAGTCCTCTAAAAATAATTGCATACTTCTTGTTTTATGTAACTGAACTGAAGAAACACTTAAGCTAGTGTAGGTAAAGACCGCTCATTCTCATGGGTCAGTAGGATTAATATAGTAAAAATGGCCATTCTACCAAAAGCAATCTACAGATTCAATGAAATCCTCATCAAAACTCCAACACAATTCTTTACAAAAATTGGAAAAACAATTTTCTGCTTCTTGTGGAAACAAACACACACACACACACAAAAAAAAAAAATCCAGGATCGCTAAAACAATCCTGAATAATAAAACAACTGTTAGAGATATCAACATCCCCAGTCACAAATTGTACTACAGAGCTCTAGCAATAAAAACAGTATGATATTTGCATAAAAATAGGCACATAGATCAATGGAATTGAATTGAAAACCCAGACATAAGTCCTATGAACACCTGGTTTTTGATAAAGAAGCCAAAATACAATCTAGGAGGAAAAAACCCCAGCATCTTCAATAAATGGTGGTAGTCAAATCAGACGGTTACATACTAAAGAATACAAATAGGTCTACACTTACTACCCTGCACAAAACTCAACTCCAAATAGGTCCAAGACCGCAACATGAGTCTGAACACACTGAATCTAATAGGAGAGAAAGTGGGGATAGTTTTGAACTCACTGGCACAGGAAAAAACTTTCTGAACAGATCAACAATAGCACCAGCACTAAGAACAATTAATTAAAAGACCTCATGATACTGAAAAGCTTCTGTGTGGCAAAGGACACCATCGTTAGGACAAAGCAGATGGCTAAAATATGGGAAAGATTTTTACCAACCACACATCCAATAAAGGACTAATGTCTAAAATAAATAAAGAACTCAAAAAGCTAGACATCAAGAAAACAAAGAACCCACTAAAAATGTGGTGCAGATCACAGAGAATTCTTGAAAAAGGAAATACAAATGGCTGAAAAAGTGCTTGAAATGTTCAACATCCTTAGCCATCAGGTAAATGCAAATTAAAACTACTTTGAGATTTCATCTTACTCCAATCAGGATGGCTAAGATCAATAAAACAACTGACAGCTTCTGCTGGTGAGAATATAGAGTAAGGAGAATGCTCACCTCATCCCGGTGGTGGGAGTACAAACTTGTACAGCCACTATGGAAATCAGTCTGATAGTTCCTTAGGAATCTGGGAATAGATTTGCCTCAAGATCCAGCTATACTACTCTTGGGCAAATACTCAATAAGCTCTACATCCTACTCCAGAGACACTTGCTCAACCATGTTCATTGCAGCTCTATTCATAATAGTCAGAAATTGGAAACAACCTAGATATCTACCAGTGAACGAATGGATAAAGAAATTATACATTTATGCAATAGAATATTACCCAACCATTAAAAAATGGAATCATGAATTGGCAAGTGGATGGATAGAACTTTAAAAAAAAATCATCCTCAGTGAGATAACTCACACCCAGAAAGACAAATATTATATATGTTCACTTATGTATGGACATTAGCTGTTGAGCCTTGGATAATCTGACTACAAAGGTTTGGTATAGGGTAAGGAACTAAGAGGGAGGGAGGGATCCCCTAGGAAGGAGACGTAGAATAGATAGTTACAGAGGGATTGGGGAGGGGGAACTAGAATGGGAGGATCAAATAGGAAAAGAGGGAGGGACAGCTAAAACTAAAGGCCATTTGATGGGTCATAAGGGAAACCCACTACAGTAGAAACTTGAAGTATATTCATATATGAAAGGAATCACCAAATAACAGGAGAGACAAAGGTCCAACTTGCTATCTCTCATCGCCACATGAAACCTCCAGTCCTGGGAATATGTTAAATCTAATGGAGTTGTTGGTTAATGGGGCCCGATGGGAAACCCCTAAACAATGTAGGCTATTGCCAAGGCTATTGGTTGCTCTACACAAAATGATCATAAGGCCTTATTTCTGAAGACAAACAGGACTTATTGAACACATCCATCTGGTGCCTACCTAGCCTTCACCCCTACTGACTAGTGTTCATGGTACTACAAAGTATTACTCATGCTACTAAAGGAGAAAGGTAAGCACCAGTACACCTACAAACCTTTTGCTCTACATGGGATAGAACCCATGTCTGACACTATTAGGGTGGCCAAGAACCTGAGACTAGATAGACCAGGGGTCAAGATGAAAATCAAATACTACTGTTGTGCTGAAGAAGCATAGCAATAAAATGACTCCAATGATATGGTGATACATTATTTATGATTTATTAAAGCTTGCCTGAGGATTCAGAAAGCAAAGTCAGCCTCAAGCCATAGAGATCAGGCAGTGGTGATACACACCTTTAATCCAAGCAGCCAAAAGTGAGGTGGTGGTACACACCTGTAATCCTGGGACTCAGGATTAAGAGGTAGATGGGTCTCTGTGAGTCCAAGGCCACCCAGATTTACACAAGATTGACCCAGTCCTAAAGAGAAACAGCTCAGACAAAGATGATCTCAGCACCTGGGATCACATGCCTTTCATCCCAGCACTGGAGGGATATAAAAGATAGGAGCAGGGTCTTCAGTAGTTGGTATCAGGAATTCATTACCCAGCCACATTGAGAATAGAAACACATTAACGTCTCAGGATTCTCCAGCCACACTGAGGAGAGGTTACAACCTGAGGTTTGGTGGAGCCAGGATAGCCTTTCAGTCTGAGGTAGAGTAAGAGCTAATGCCCAGATGCTTTGCTTTTCTGATGTTAGCTTGAGGTTTGAACCCCAATATCGGTCTGTGGGTCTTGTGTGTGTGTGTGTGTGTGTGTGTGTGTGTGTGTGTGTGTGTGTGTTACATAATGATAATCTGCTATACTCACAGATCAGTGCTTCACTAAGCCATCATCAGAGAAGCTTCTAGTAAATGGGAACTAACACAGAGACCCACTGACAGGGACCACATGGCAACCCTTGCTGTTTGAAAAAGTTCCAGCATTTTGACTTTGAGGATCACAATTCTCCAGCACCCTTTCACTTTCATTTTTAGTGATTCTCACTGTAATGCCCAGATCATACAGTCACCCAAAAACCAACAAGGAGACCGGATCCTGAAGGGACCAGCTCTCCATTTTGGCAGCCATAACAGCCTAACTCAAGCTTGCCTGACCTTGCCGTGGTCACTAGGAGGTCAGATGCCTGTCTTGTGGCAAGGAACCAATCAGAAGTTAGCTGGTGGCACTATGCTTTATGGCTCTGGGTGTGCTTTACCGACAAGTGCACAACAATGACTCGCAGAGCATAGCAACTGCCCTGGGAGGGCCTATGAGCCATAACAACCAGTTGACCAATCAACACAGGGCAAACCCTCCAAGCCTGGAGGCACACCAATCCTGAGCCTGTGTATCCCTAGACACTCCCCTTACGCTGCCCTATAAGATCTCGGTTCCGTGGCTTCTCAGGGCCTTTTCCCAGCCATCCCCATGGTGGATGGATGAAAGGTCCAAGCTAACATGAGGTTAACTCATTAAACAACTGCAATAAAGCCTCATGCTGTTTGCATCAAGTTTTTGACTCCGCCTGGTGATTGGGGATCGCCGTGGTCCTGGGCCAAGATCCTGGGGGCCTGAGCCTCCAGGGTCTTTCAATCCCATATGTAAAAGCAAAGAGCCTTTACTCAAGTTTGAACTTGGACAATCTGTGTATCCAATGCATTGACACAATCAGAGAGCCTGGAGCTCAGTTGGAGTGGGGTTTTCATTATAGCAAAGATTGGGGTGACATGTTTAAGGTTCAGGACCCCTGATTGGCTGACATTTTTCTAGGGGTGTCTTAGTGAAGGGAGACGGATATGTGTGGGCTAACGGACATTAGGTGATACTTTCTACAATGGTTGGAGTGTTAGGAATTTCTTTTGGAACATTAGGTACTTTCCCCTTGAATGCTCCATTTCTGGGTGATGCCTGGGTGGTCTCAGTTTGTGGTCTTTCCTAGATCCAGATATTGCCTTAGGGTAATCTGGAAACCCAGGCCTCTACTGAGCTTGTCATGCTAGGCCCTACACTTGCTACTTCTTTCTTTGGGGGAAACTTTGAGCAAGCTTTGGTGAAGGATGAAAATGTACACAATGGTAGCCTCTTTAAACAAAATCATTCTTTGGGAGTAAATTTTCAGATTTGGAGCCTAAGGAACATTTTCCAGAGGAGACTGTCAGTGTAGCCTCTTTAGCAACTAAGATCTTGATACATGACCACAGACTGGCAGACTGTTGGGCCACAGTCCTCAGAAACCTTAAGACAGTCTGAGGATTTTGTAGAGGAGGCACATTCACACCACAAGGGCATTTGTTCAACTATGTTCATAACAACATTATTTGTAATATTCAGATCTTGGAAACAACCTAGATGCCCCTCAACTGAATAATGAATAAAGAAAATGTGGTACATTTACACACTGGAGTACTACTACTCAGTGGTAAGAAACAATGACATCTTGAAATTTGCAGGCAAATGGACAGAACTAGAAAAAAAAAATTCCTGAGTGAGATAACCCCGAACCCAGAAAGACAAATACAGTATGTACTCACTCATAAGTGGATACCAGACATAAAGCAAAGCATAACCAGGCTACATCCCACAACCCCAGAGAAGCTAGAACTCTCTTCCAGAAACAGATAGAAGCAGATGCAGAAATCCACAACTAACCATTGGGCCAAGCTCCTGGAGTACAATCGAAGTGAGGGAGGAGCGATAATAAAATAACAAAGGAGTCAAGACCATGATGGGAAAATCCACAGAAACAGCTGACCGGAGCTAGTGAGAGATCACTGAATTAGGTCTGACAAATGGGGAACCTGTGTAAGACTGAACTAGACTCCCTGAATACAGATGACAATGGTGCAGCTGGGGCAATATATGAGGCCACTGGCAGTGGGTCCAAAATCTAGCTCTAATGCACAAACTGACTTTGTAGAGTCTATATAGAGAGATACCTTGCTCAGCCTAGGGGAGGGGTACCTTGGTCCTGCCTCAACAAGATGATGGGACAGACTTAATAGAATTTCTAGGCGAGGCCTTACCCTCTCCAAAAAGCAGATATGGGGTAGAGTGGGGGAAACTGGAGGAAATGGAAAGAGAGAAGGAGGGAGAACTAGGATTAGAATGTAAAAAAAATTAATAATAAATAAATATATAAATAATTGTTCAGAATAAATCTCCACCACCATGGAACCATATAGTTTGATAAACTCTACCCGCCCCCCATATAAATTAACACCAAGCTACTAGATTATTTAGATAAGTAACATGTGCTTGATAAATAAGGTATGTTTGATAATCAAGATTTATAAATTTATAAATTCCTAAGGTCTACTCAGGGTCACAGTAATATTTGTCTAGCCTCATCTTTTAAGCTTTAGCTATTTGGATAAACTAAGCCGAGCAAGAAGCTTCCATATTTTATATTGGAGTGTCTGATTCCCCAAGAAAGTCCTTTCCCCAAATTCAGATATTTGGACAAAAGTCCACATTCCCTTAGGGGCTTGAAGAAAGTTCCTGCTTGCTAAAAATTGAGACAGTCTTATTTCTGGCAAGAGAAACTTGTGACCCTTTCCTTAACATATGACTGGTGCCTATTAACTGGTCAAGGTCAACGCAAACTTCCCCAGTCCCTGATCTCAAGCCACACCCCAGGTCACATACACTCTTTCTCCCATTTAATCCTATGTTCAACTATAGAGTGTAAAAGGAGTATTCTTTTTCAACAAGTGCTGCTGGCAGCCATCCCTATTCACCCTCAGATCACGTCCATCTCTGTCCAGCAACCCACAATTTTCCCCTAAAATGTCTAGTTACTCACAAAGCTGTGTTCATCCATCTAATTTGTAGAATTCTTTTATTAAGTCCCCTAAAATCAGTCTTTGATTTTTAATTGGAATTGCATTTAATTTATAGACTAATTAGGTGAGGCTCAACAGTATTATAATTGTGTCTTTCCGCCCACTGCTTCTCATTTATTTACATCTTATTTCATAGCCTTTCATTGTGTTTCAAGTTTGTCTTCATAAAGGTCTTGAGACTTTTTATTATGCTAGTTCCTAGAAAATTTACAGATCTGTTGGGTCTGGGTATTTTTGTGATTTTAATTGGTACCTCATTTTCTTTCACATTTTGTAATGAGTTATTTCTAGATTAAAAGGTACCGCTAGTATTGGTTTTTTCACTCCCAAATCTTGCTGGACTTTTAATTCTCTTGTTAATTTTAATGCCTTGTCTACGTTCTTCAGTTTGCCATGTAAATTCTCATACTATCTAAAAATTATGACAATTTTGCTTCAGTCCTAATTACTTAGGATGTAGATTTAGCTGTATGTACAAGACTCGCAAATAACCATGGCTCCAAGAAGACATTCAACTAGGTGTGGTGGTTCATATATGTAATCCCAGGATTTGGGAGGCTGAGGCAGAAGGATTGAGAACTGGAGGCCAGTCTGGGCTACTTAGTGAGTTCAAATCCATCCTGGGCTATAAAGCAATACTCTGAAAAAAAAAAAAAAGATGGCAAACACAAATTTCATTCCTATGTAAAAGTCTGGGTGTTAAGAGATTCAGGATGATTCAATAGCCCTGCAGTCCTTAGGCTGCTGGCTAGACCATCACTCTTGGATGCCCCCCTCACCATCACATTGAAGACAAGGTCTCTTCATACCTTTTGGGGCACAGGACAGATAGGGGAAATTATACACAAACTCTTTTTTTTTTAATTTAAATTAGAAACAAGCTTCTTTTATATGTCAATCTCGGTTTTCTCCCCCTCCCCTTCTCCCCTGCCCCCCATCAACCCCCTATCCCAATCCCTTTCTGCTCCTCAGGGAGGATGAGGCCTTCCATGGGGATCTTCAAAGTCTACACAAACTCTTACTTCCAACACTCTAGCCAAAATCTAGCTTTAGATTTTTGAAAAATCACGTTAATTATTTACTTCACTCTTCCATGAATTTCTGCTTATCATGATTACTTTCTGACTTCCTGTAGTGTTTTTTTTCCTTTCCCAGTTATTTGAATTGAAAGTTGAGCCCACTTACTATCTTTCTTGCTTGTTTCAAGTTACACTCACGTCTATGAATTTTCCACTTAGTTTAGTTTTAATTGGATCATAAAAGCATCAGCATGTGCAACTTTGGTTCATTCAGTCCTAAGAATTCTGCATTTTTCTCCCTTGTGATGGGTTCCAAAAGACTACAACTTACTAAAAGGTTTCTGTACCCTGATATTAAGTCTCTACACTGATTTGATAAATCAGATCCGGCTGCATTAAAAGTCCAGTTTTATTCTGAGCAAAGCATTCCTGGGTGGTCCCAGGGGAAGAGGAGAAACCACAAGAGAGAACCACATGGCAGGTTGGGGACTCCATCTAAAATAGCTTATAGGTGTAGTCTTGAGCATCTCAGGTGGGAAGCTGACCCTTGGTGAACTTTCTCAGGGGTGGGGTCTGGAATGGGAGAGATGAGGACAGGTGGAGCTTCCACCTAAATACTCACCAGTGCTCTGTCTGTCTTGCTGTAATGTTCCTAGGAATTGTCATCTCTGACAAATAACCAGTGAGCACTGCTTGAGAGGTCAGAATCTTGCTGCCAAATGTCAACCTCAGACCTCCACAGGCAAACATGTATCATACATACACACCTCATACACCATAAACATACCACATACCACACACACATGTACATCATATACCAGAGACAGAGAGAGAGAGAAAGAGAGAGAGAAAGAGAAAGAGAAAGAGAGAGAGAGAGAGAGAGAGAGAGAGAGAGAGAGAGAGATTATTTAGGACACGAAGTTTGGGGAATATATAAATGTGGGTTGTAACACACACACACACACACACACACACACACACACACACAAAAAGACCCAGAGACTGGTATTTTGTTTCAAGCTTCAAGCTTAAGATCAGAGAAGCAAAGTATCAGGCCACTAGCTCTTACCACTGCCTCAAGCTGAATGGGCTGATCCTACTGCCTCTCCTCAGAGTGGCTGTAGAATCCTGAGACTGAATGTCTTCCTATCCTCAATGTGGCTAGAGAATGAATGCTGAGAGCTTGCTCCTGTCTTATATATCTCCCTAATGCTGAGATTAAAGGCATATGATCCCTGGTGCTGAGATCATCTTTGTGTGAAATGTTTCTCTTTAGGACTGGCTCAGTCTTGCATAGATCTGGGTGGCCTTGGACTCACAGAGTCTACCTCTTAATCCTGAGTTCTAGGGTTAAAAGTGTGTACCACCACCTCCTAGCTTCTGGCTGCTGGGATTAAAGGTGTGTGTCTGGCTTCTATGGCTTGTGGTTGACTTTGCTTTCTGAATCCTCAGGCAAGCTTTAATAAATCACAAGAAACATATCACTAGACTGGGTGGCACTACTTCATTGGCTTGGGTCCCAGGCTGAATAAAAAAGAAAACACTGAATAAAAAATAAAAAAGAAGAGATAATCCAGTAGTTAAGAGTATATATTGCTCTTGCAGAGGTCTCAAGTTCAGTTCCCAACACCTATGTTGGGTAGCCCACAACTACCTGAAGCTCTTTGGGATCCCATAGGCACCTGCAATTACATGTACACATATCCACACACGGACACACACATGCACACAGATGTGTATCTAAAATAAAGTATCTTGGGGCTTGAAAGATGGCTCAGCAATTAAGAGCAGTTGTTATTCTTGCAGAGAACCCAGGTTTGATTCCCAGAATCCACCTATAACTCCATTTTTAAGACACGGGTGTTACATAGACATATATTCAAGCAAAACATTCATATATGTAAAATGAAACAAATACATCTAAAACTATATTTTAATTAATTAATTTAAAAAAAGGAGCCACGTGGTGGTAGTGCATGCCTTTGATCCCAGCACTTGGGAGGCAGAGGCAGGTAGATCTCTGTGAGTTCAAGGCCAGGCTGGTCTACAAGAGCTTGTTTCAGGACAGGCTCCAAAGCTACACAGAGAAGCCCTGTCTTTAAAAAATAAATAAATAAATAAATAAATAAATAAATAAATAAATCAAAAATTAAGAGACAGCTAGCGAGCAGCATCACTTGCCCCTTTGTGCTCTTGACTGTGTGATGTAATCAGCCACCTTAGGCTCCAGTGTGAACAGTAGCTTCATGCTCCTGACATGCATTCCCCACCCTAAAACTGTGAGCCAAAAGAAAACTTTCCTTCCTAAGGTTGCTTTTGCAAGGTTTTATTTTTTGTTTTGTTTTTTGTTTGTTTGCTTGCTTTTCAAGACAGGATTTCTCTGTGTAGTTTTTGGAGCCTGTCCTGGAAATAGCTCTGTAGACCAGACTGGCCTCTGCCTCCCAAGTGCTAGGATTTAAGGCGTGTGCCACCACCGCCCAGCTATTGCCAGGTGTTTTATCACAGCAACTGGAAAAATCATTAATACACCCACACAGCCACATCTCCTTCTGCCTCCAGATAGGAGAGGTTCTCCCCACAGCTACATAATCCAGGCAACTCCTCTAACCTCAACCACATCTGCTGCAAAGTCACCTTTACCTCAATGGGCTGCCACAGTTTCTTTGGGATTTAGGTGTGGATGCCCAAATGTGCAAGTCATGATTCCTCCTACCTCATTCCCCAATATCACTTTTTGTGGTTTTCTTATATTTCCACCACAATAAATAAATCACACAAAGTCATTTCTCAAGAATTCACTAAGACTTCCTTGGTGCCATCATACATACATGGATAATTTTGCAGCTCTTCTGGGTGTATCAGAAGAAAATTTTCTGTGTCTAGACTGTAAGGTTAAATTCACCTCCTCTAATTTTAAAGAAGCAATCACGTTGCTGAACTTTTCTGTTGGAGGTGGGAAAGTCTAATTTGTCAGCCTTTGAGTACATGCTAAAATCCCCAACTGTGATCCTTGGCTTTTGTGCCTCCTCTTAATTCTATTACAAGGGGCTTCATAGATGTCAAGGCTGTAATGCTTGGGGCAAATGCCGATGATGGCTGTATCTTCTAGGTTTGTTCTTCCTTTATCAGAATGAGACACCTTGATTTGCCTTGCCTGCCACTTGGTTGTCATTCTGTCATAAACAGTTTTGGGAGATTGGGGATTTTTTTTTTTTGAATGGGTCCTGTAGCCTAGAACTTGACCTTCTGATCCTCATGCCCTTGCAAGTGCTAGAAGTACCAGTATGTGTCACCATACCCAGTATTATGTAGTGCTGGAGACCCCACCTAAGGGTTTTGTGTGTTGCGCCCAAATTCTGAACTCCACAATCACCAAGAGACTTTGCAAAAGCAAAGAGTCTTTTATTGTTTAACGAGTTAACTCTCTTTAACTCGGGCCCTTCGTCCATTCATTCAGGCCGATGGTGTGAGAAGGACCCCTGAAGGGTGCAAGGAGGGGGACTTATAGGGCAGAGCTAGGGTAGTGTCTAGGGATACGGAACAGTCTCAGGATTGGTGCACTTCCTGGCTTGGACGATCTGTCCTGTGTTGATTGGTCAGTTGGTTGTTATGACTTATAGGCCCTCCCAGGGTGGTTGCTATGCTCTGCACGTCACTGTTACACCACTTTTACCGTAAAGTGCCTTAAAGAATGCCCAAAGCCCACCAGCTAACTTCTGATTGGTTCTTGCCACATGGAGGGTATCTGTCCTCCTAGTGACTGGGAGGAGGGGTAAGGTCAGGGAAGCACATGTCGCTGAATCTTTTCTGCAGCCTGTCCTGGCTGCCGAAGCAGGGGGCTGGGTGAGGGTCTGGTCCCTTCATGTGCATGCTATGTCAGTACCCACATTCACAGCCCTAATACATTTTGTGTGGTGCTAGGTTACCGGGTTTTATTTTGTTCATATTTGGCAGGCACATTTCTTTTTGTCTGTTCTTTTCCAATTTGACTATTGCTTTTCCTTTTCAATGTGACTGTGTAGATAATGAAATGCTGGATTCACCCATTCAGCACATCAGACTCTCTTGGTATTTGGCAGCCATCTTTCTTTCACAGTGTTTGCTCCTCAGACACTTAATTGTGTCTAACTGGGCCATGACTCCATTAATGTACACTGTCCCTTGGTTAGTGTTGATTCTTGAATATACAGAAGGAAGTCTAGATACTACCTTGTGCTGTTCCCAGAAAGCCCTAGTGGAGAGACAGCCCCTCTGCCTGGCTTTTGTCCCTGCTGGCATCCATCTGCCTAAGGACTCCCTGTAGTGGTAGCAGTGAAGGTAGTGTCCTCGGGTGGATGGGCATATAACCAGTTTGAATCCATTTGTGTGCTTGTTGACCTGCTGATTGGTGACTGTTGTTTGATAATGGCTTCATCCCCATTCTGGGCCCCCCAGATAAGCCAAGGTCTCCTACTACACATGCAAGCAGTGTGCCTCTTCTACCAAAGCAATCTGCAGGAAAGATGGAGCCCAATGACATCAATCCTAGCCCACCCTGCCTTCAGTTTCCTCCTCTACCAACTCTGCACTCCTGTCCCTGCACCAAATAACCCCCTTTCACCAAAGATTTGGAGAGCCAGTTGTCAAGTGAGACTTGAGCCCCATCACACTCCTCATCTCTCCTGGGGCACCTGCAGAGCGGGGATCAGAAGTTGCAGACTTCCTTGATCAAAAGGTAAATTCCTCATAGCTTGTAACAGATTTGTTGTTCTTGTAAGAAATCATGCAGTTTGTTGCCTATAAACCAACCTAATTAGCACTCAGGAGGCAGAGGCAGGCAGATCTCTGTGAGTTGGAGGCCAGCCTGGTCTCCAGAGCAGTGCCAGGATAGGTTCCAAAGCTACACAGAGAAACCCTGTCTCGAAAAACAAAAAACAAAAAACCAAAAAAAAAAAAAACTAATTTATATATCAAGAATCACCTACAGTGAAGTTGTCTGGAAAATAGAGGCCCTTTATCTTTATTTTCACTAAGAAATATACTCATATGACTCAAAAATAAAGTACATGTATGAAATGCTGCTGTGAAGCCCCCAGGCATTGGTGGCGCACACCTTTAATCCCAGCACTCAGGAGGCAGAGGAAGGTGGATCTCTGTGAGTTTAAGACCAGCCTGGTCTACAGAGCAAGTTCCAGGACAGCCTCCAAAGCTACACAGAAAGAGAATCAGGTCCTCAGAAACAACCACCTGACTCCTTCAAGTCACTGACTCCAGCCTCAGACTGGCCTTGCCAAGTCCACCCCTGGACAAGGACACAGAGCTAAAGTTCCCTTTGTCCTTTCATCAGGGCCTCTGAGAAAGTCTTGGGTTGGCCTGGTGACCCACAGCAGAAGGCTCAGTGGATGCATGCACACACATCATACACACAAAAGAATAAGGAAAAACAGGTCAAGACACAAAATACTGAAAAGGGGCTGCAAGAAGGTACTGAAGAAATAGAAACATAGAATGAAGACAAGGGATTGAGTGAGAAAAGGCATGTTTTACCTGGCACACATTCACACAGGTGTATATTTTTATAACAATCATTTTGGTAACAACAAGAAATACATAAAAGTAAGGCTTAAACTGTGTTCATTCTTCAGAGGGGGGCATGAAACTGAGAAAGTTTGTGGGAGGGTAGGGTGAGTTAGAAAGGGGGAGAGATGGTGATCATGTAAATACATTGCATTCATGCATAAAATTACCAAAAAGTTAAAAGTTAAAAATTTAAAAATCATTCAGAGGGAAGAGTTGGAAGTAAATCAGGGAGAACCCAAAGACCATTCCTTTCCACTCCATCACCCCAGCATTCACTTAGGATGACATCTGGCATGGATCAAGTTCTATCCTGAGAGGACAAAATGTAATGGAAGACATTCTGAAGTCATAAGAGAGAAAGCCTTGATTGGTTTATAGCTTCAATGGAAGGTTCTGTTGTCCCTGTGGGGTTTTCCCTTTTGTCTGTGTTTATGTTAGAGTTTTCTTAAGGAGCACCATTAAAATACAAACACAGCACCTAATCTTGCTGTGGGAACTCAGGGGGCACCAGAAGGTGATCCAGTGTTATCAGTGATGCTAAGTTTTGATGGCATGAACTTTCCTAATTACGACACCATGTGGTACCCACAAGCAAGCTGGCATTGTTGTTGAGTGACAGTCCCTGCATCTGGTTCTGTTTTGCTAAAATTCCTTCCCTGGGAGAAATGTAAAGCAATAACTACCTTCTTCCCAACAACAAACCGAGGTACCCTTCCACCAAAGTTTATGTGGGGGCAATGATGAGTGTATTGGACTTCATCTCAGAGCCTTATTGTGAAGACACAGCATGACCTAGGAAACTCTTATGAAAGAAAACTTTTACCTGGGGGCTTGCTTACAATTTTAGGTTATTCCATGATCATCATGGCAGGAAGCAGACAGCCGTGACACTGGAATAATAGTTGAGAGTTTTCATCCTGATTCATAGGCAGCAGGCAGAAAGAAAATGGCATGGGCCTAGTGTGGGCTTTTGACACCACAATCCCACTCCCAATGACGTGTGTTCTCCAATGCCACACCTCCTAATCCTTCCTGAACTGTTCCACTAACTGGGAATCAAGCATTTAAACTTACAAGCCTATGGTGGGCATCTTACTCAAACTACTACATTCTACTCCCTGGCCCCCATAGACTGGTAGCCATGTCATAATATAAAATGCATTTGGCCTAACTCCGTAAGTCTCCATAGTCTTTCACAGTCTCAACACTGTTTAAAAGTCCATAGTCTTTTCTGAGACTCAAGGCAATCTCTTAAATTGTAAACCCCTGTAAAATCAAAATCAAAAAACAGATCACAGCCGGGTGTTGGTGGCGCACGCCTTTAATCCCAGCACTCGGGAAGCAGAGGCAGGTGGATCTCTGTGAGTTCGAGGCCAGCCTGGTCTCCAGAGCGAGTGCCAGGATAAGCTCCAAAGCTACACAGAGAAACTCTGTCTCGAAAAACCAAAAATAAATAAATAAATAAATAAATAAAATTCAGTTAAAAAAAAAAAAAGCAGATCACATACTCCAACATACAGTGGCATGGAATATACATTGCCATTCCAAAAGGGAAGGAAAGGCACATAGTGAGGAAACATTGGGCCAAAGCAATAATGAAAACCAGCAGGTAAAACTCCAAATTCTGTAACTCCATGTCCAGTGATAACGGGCTTATTAGATGGCTCTTTCCTTTCAGCTTTGCTGACTACAACATATTTCTCATTCTCAGGCTGGTTCCACACCTGGTCTGCAGTTCTCCTTGACAGGCATCCCACAGCTCTGATATCTCCAGTATCTTGGGGTCTCCAGGGCAATCCAGGCTTGAACCTTCAGAACGTCAATGATGGCCTCTCTGGGCCTCCAGATAGGGACACCCCTGCCACACACCTGGCCTCAGTGGTTTTTCTTCACTGCAGAGGAAGATTCCACAACCCCTTTCCTGTATGCTGCTTAACTCTAAAGCCAGAAACACATAGCTGAAGCTGCTTCTCCTTACTGGGGCTGGAACCCAGGTCCTTCCTTTGTTGTGGAATATTTATTATATTAAGAGGTGTTACATTTGTTTATGCTGTGGAGCATTTGCTTAATGATGCAAAAATGTGCTGCCTTATTTTATGTTACATTTGTTTAACTCTGTGAAGCTATGCTACTTTGCCTGTCTAAAACACCTGGTTGATTTGATAAAGAGCTGAATGGTCAATAACTAGGTAGAAGAAAGAACAGGTGGGACTAACAGGCAGAGAGAATAAATAGGAGGAGAAATCTGGGAAGAGAAGATGGAGAAGCAAGAAAAGGAGGAGGACATCAGGGGCCAGCTGCCCAGCTACACAGCCAGCAATGGAGTAAGAAGTAAAGAAAGGTATATAGAACAGAGAAAGATAAAAGCCCAGAGGAAAAAAATAGAAGGGACAATTTAAGTTAAGAAAGTTAAGGAAAGCTGGCAAGAAACAAGCCAAGCTAAGGGCGGGCATTCATAAGTAAGAATAAGCCTCTGTGTGTGTGTGTGTTATTATGTGGGAGCTGTGAGGTGGGCTCTCCAAAGAGCAAAGAGTAAAGAGTAAAAAAAACCCAACAACTCTCCTTGAATTTCATTTGCATATGCTTTCTATTGTTGATGTATTTTCTAGGACATTTAAGGAGAAAAAAGGACTATATAAAATTTTGGTCCATTCGGACGTGGTATCTAGGGAAGCCATGACACTGCTCAGATCGCATGGGTTTAACCTAATGTGCTCCAAGCTAGTCAGCTGGCATTGAGAAGAAACACTAATCCAAATTCTTCAATTTAGCCTCAAGCCCATTTTTAGGGCAAGAACAAAATACAACCACAGTTTTTGCCAAAATATCACAAAAAAAAATGGTCTCTGGGTCAGCTGGTAATATTCTTTTCCTCTGAAATCTCTTGGGCTGGGATCTCATAGTGCAAACTGCCCTCAGCACTACTGTCTTCCATGCTCTTACTAGGATGACCTATTAAGCTCCACTTAAGGAATTCAACTTCTTTTCTAGTCCAAAGTCCCAAAATCTTCCATATTCCTCCAAACAACAGGTTGGGCAGGCTTGTCATGGCAATGACAGGTCCTGGTACCCCAGTCCCTAGTATCAATTTCTGCCTTAGCTATTGCTCTATTCCTGTGAAGAGACACCATGAGCATGTCAACTTAAAAAATGAAGTATTTAATTGGGGACTTGCTTACAGCTCCATCACACTGGAGCATGCCATCTGACCCCACAGGGAGCATCTACTTTGTATTTATCCAAAGGTGTTTAGTGTGACCATCTTACCTAGTCTCCTGGTGTTTCCTACTCACAGAGAAAATTGAGAGGAAGCAAAATGGCCTTAGCACCAGTGAAGAATGGTGATTACTGTTGTCATGACTACTGACACTAATGGGCTGGAGTAAGCAATCACTCTAAGGGCCCCTTCCTAGGTCAAAGCAGCCTTCCCTGCAGTCTTAGCTGCCTCAAGGCCCAGTATGTCACCATTCTTGGACAAGCACTAGCAAAGCAACAAGTACTGCCATCAGGTTAGAAAAAATCCTTTGGAATGGAAGAACCTCATCCAAGTAGACAAAGGTCACTCAAAAGAAATAGCATTTTGTTTTGTTTTTAATTTGAACTTCTCCAAAAAATATTAAAAAGGAATTCAATTATTACCTCCAGCAGTATTTTTCACACCCTCTGCTAGTTAATAGTGACAAGATGAACAAGATATTAAAATCACTTAGGGGACAAGCCTCTGGGCATGCCTGTGAGGGGTTATTTGGATTAAGACAGTGAATTGGGAAGACCCACATTAACTGTGAGTGGACCATCCGATGGGCAGGGATACCGGATTAAATATAAAGGTGAATGGAGCTGAGTGTGAGCGGTCACCTCTCTGCAGATGGAATGTGACCACCTGCCTCCTACTTCCTCCCCTTGTCTCCCCCTCCATGAGAGAGCGAATCACCTCCAACTATGTCAAAATGAGTCCTACCTCCTTCAAACTGATTCTTTTTGTTTTGTTTTTGTTTCTTTGTTTGTCCTGGAACTCTCTTTGTAGGCAGACCAGGCTGGCCTCAGACTCACAGAGATCGGCCTGCCTCTGCCTCCCAAGTGTTGGGATTAAAGGCGTGCGCCACCATTACCTGGCTTAAATTGATTCTTGACAGGTATTTGGTCACAACAACAAGAAAAGTAAAATATATTTAAAGATGGATTTTTAATTATGTTTGGGGGAGGCAGTGCATTCGAGTGCAGGTGCCCTTGGAAGCCAGAGGTACCAGATTTCCTGGAGCTGGGATTGCAGGCAGTTATGAGCTGCCTCACATAGGTACTGAAAACTGAACTCAGGTCCTCTGCAAGAGTCATACATGCTCCCAGCATCCCCCTTCTTTATGTCTTTTTATCCTGTCTATAATTCAAGCCTATGGGATGATGCTACCGACATCAGGTTAGGTCTTCAGTCCTCAGGTAAACTTATCTGGAAGCAGTGTCATAGACAAGGCCGGCATGCATCTTCATTGACACCATCGGGGCCTATTGTGTCCCCAATTCCTTAGTGGGTCTCTGTTACCTTTAAATGGGGTTTTTCTTCCACACTATACTTTGTAGTTGGTTTCAGTGGCCACTTCATGCACAAAAAGCTAGTTCACTGAACATGGAAAGCTCCTTGGGAGCTGCAATGGAAAAAAGCTCTGAGTTGGGTACTCAGGTGAATTCAGGAAATAGCCAGCAAAGACATAGCCTGAAAGATGAGATTCCTCAGCACGGAGGAACACTGGCTGAATGATTCTGATCTCTCTCCTCTTAGATGTATAATTTAGACTTGAGATCTTACGGAAGGGAAACTGGGAGTTCTGAGCAGATCCTCAAAGGTGGCACCGCAATGCTTCCACCTCCCAGTGGGTCCACAATTTCCGAAAACAGTGCCACCAGATGGGAACCAAGCATTCAAACCCTTGAGCCTGTCGAGGAAATTGAACACCCCCAATACGACAAATACCTGTAGCTAATAATTAGACTTTCCTTTTGTTATCTTCTTGTGGTTAACTTGCTTGTTTTTGAGAGTCAGTTTATAGCCCAGGCTATTCTTGAAAGTTACCATAATCCTCTTGCCTCTACCTCCGGATGCCAGGATTACAGGTGGGAGCTTCCATACCCAGTTGTATTATTAGATTTTCTAAAAGTAAGTTTTATGGATTTCATTTTAACATGAGAGGAAATCAATGAAATGACAGAGATACTGTGCAAAGAATTTAAAATGTCACTATCACTGACTAACTATATGAATCAGACAGAATATGAAAGTAAGACACATGGAATAAAACAAATAAATATGATATGAATCACAATACTGCAAACACAAGAGATTATAATTCAAAACCTCCCAAAACATAGAGCCTCTGCAGAAGCTTCAGAATGGTTTAGAAACAAACCCACTAGGTTTACGAGGGCATGTGCATGAGTCATGGGCAGGCCGGTTTGTACAACTAGGTGTTCCTTTTTGGTAAATTCCTCTGGCTGCATCAGCTTTGAAAGGTGCTCCAGCAAGTGTGCTTGTTAATGGCTACTGTGTTCTAGTACAGAGTACCATGCTGAGGTCACTTGACTTTTCTGACCTATTCCTCTATAGAGCAGGCCTGTGCCACCCTCGGCCATAATGCCCGAATAAAGTTGCTAACCAGGTTTAGACACAAGATGTTCTAAAGCTATGAATGGACTTGCACTCAGAAGAGTGTCTCTAGGTACTGAAATTGTTTTTGTGATGACCACACCTGCTTTCCTTTGAATGCCCAGAACTGGTTATGAAGATTCCTGGTTTTCTATCAGTAAGAGTGCAGGCTAGAAATATAAATTGTTCTCCTGGGCTGGTTTGTTCCCATGCAAATGGCAACCTGGTGTTCCAGGTGACTCTGCCTTGTAATGGTTTTCTGCATCAGTTTGGAGTGCTGGCTTTTTTATGTTTTGTTGTTGTTTGAGCCAGTGTCTCCTGTATCCCAGGCTGAACTCCATCTTGCTAAGTAGCCTAGAATGACCTTGAATTTCCGATCCTCCTGCCTCTGACTCCCAAATGATAGGATTACAGGCTTGCATCACCATGCTGGTTTATTGAATGCTGGGCTAAGCCAAGGGTCTCATGCATACTGAGCAAATTGCCAGGCCTGGAGTGCTGACTTTATCCAGATAGTGCTGCCAACTGCCATTTACACTAGTCCTCTTGGGTTGTTTCCCTACAGGCAGGAACAGACTTGTCCTGACCTGTCATGTGACTTCCATGACCAAGTCTAGAAATGTCATTTTAAACTCACTTTCCCTCTCCTTCCTCTCATTTCTTCCCAACCTTATTTTTTTTTTTTAGATTCATTTTATGAGTGTTTTGCCACATGTATATAAGTGTGCCGTGCATGTGCCTGGTGCCCACAGAAGTCAGAAGAAGGCATCAGATCCCTTAACACTGGAGTTATGGATAGTTTTGAGCCACTCTGTGGTTGCTGGGAATGAAACCCAGATCTTCTGTAAGAGCAACAAGTGCTCTTAACTGCTAAGCCATCTCTGCAGCCCATCTTCCCAAACTCACATTTAATCACTGAACATTTCCTGTCCTGGTTTCTACTATGGAACTCTACTAAGGCAAATAACCCAACTATCATTCATCTTTGTTAATTTCTAGATTGTTTCTCAAAGGTGCAGTTATTAGAGTAAAAGTGCAGACCACTGCACGGCTCTGGTGTGAGCTTACATACACATCTTTATTTTTAATTACCAATACAAACAGTGTTTTTATTTGTTGTTTTTGACACAGTATGGTGGTTTGAAAGAAAATGGCCCCCACAGATGGGGGGGCATTATCAGGAGGTATGGCTTTGTTGGAGTAGGTGTGTCTTGTTGAAGGAAGTGTATCACTGTTAGGGTGGGCTTTGAGGTCTCCTATACTCATGTTATATCCAGTGTGGCACATAGTTGCTTCTGTTGCCTGAGGATCAAGATGTAAAACTCTCAGCTCCCTCTACAACACCATGTCTGTCTGTATGCCACCATGTCCCACCATGATGATAATGGACTGAACCTCTGAAACTGCAGGCCAGCCCCATTAAATGTTTTCCTTTTTAAGAGTTGTGGTGGGCATGGTGTCTCTTCACAGCAATAGAAAGCCTAACTAAGACACACAGGGTCTCACTATGTAGCCTTAACTGGCCTGGAACTTGCTATTTAGACAAGGCTAAACTTGAACTCATAGAAATCCACTTGCCTCTGCCTCCCAGGCACTGGAAGAGAAGGCAGATACTGCCATATCTGGTTATAAGCATGTTTGGGGTTTGTTTTGTAAGAAGAGAGGTAACTCCTTTTAATTTTTATTTAATTAGTTTAAAACCTTGGCAATTCAAAGCTGCTGGAAGGGGGAGAATCCTTTTTCTTTAAGAGCATGGCCCTTGGTAAGCTTAGCATACTCCAGGGGAAGGCCACGCTTTCTAGAATACGTGGGCATCATAACTTGGACTTGAAGATGTGGGGAAAAAGAGTTACAGGTGGCTGTGAACTGCCCAGTGCAGATGCTGGGAACTGAATTAGAGTCCTCTGCAAGACCAGCCCTAACCCCTTCTACTTTTTAAAATACAGATTCTGTCTATGGAAGAGAGCATGCAGCATTTGTGCAAGCCTGGCTTATTTCACTTAGCATAGTGAATGACCTCCAGTTCCCTCCATTTTCCTTCAAATAACATTTTATTTTATTATGACTAAGTAAGACTCCATGGCGTGCACACATAATATAATATATATTACATATCATACACACACACACACACACACACACACACACACTCACACACATATATATATATATTATGTAAGCATTAATGGTCACTCAGGCTAACTATATATCTTGGTTATTGTGAATATTTCCTATACCCTAAGGACAAATAAAATATCTTGTACTTATTCCTCCTCTTCAGTTCAAAGGGTATTTGTAGAAATAGTTGCAGTCTGTTCAGAACAGTATTGGAGGATCTTCATTAACACAAAACTTTTAATCTCCATAAGGAAAAAAAAAAGCATTCAGGCAAAGACAAATTTCAATTCAAATCTCCTAACCTTCTATTCCAACGTTATCCTTTGAAGATGTTTTTTTCTTATGAAGAAAATGAGCTCTGACTGCTTAGGTGCTTGCAAAAACTGAAGAAGGCAATTTGCAAGTACTTGAAAGACATGTTTGCAGCAGAGTATCCCTTTATTCTGATTTTTAAGGTGTAAGCACACACACTTTCTTCTACCTGTAATCACAAGAGTGGCCCTGGGCACAACAGCCAGCTCCTGTGGGCCTCTGTCTTAGTTAGGGATCCTATTGCTGTGATGAAACACCATGACCAAAAGGCAAGTTGTAGAGGAAAGAATTTATTTCAGCTTACAGTTCCATAGCATAGTACAATGCTGAGGGAAGTCGGGCCAGAAACACAAGCAGGTCAGGAACCTGGAAGCAGGAGCTGATGCAAAGACCATGGAAGGGTACTGTTTACTGATTTGCTGCACATGGCTTGTTCAACCTGCTTTCTCATAAAACCCGGGACCACCAGCCCAGGTATGGTATCACCCACAATGGGCTGAGCCCTTCCCCATCAATCACTAACTAGGAAAATGCTCTTCAGGCTGGACCACAGCCTGATCTTATGGAGCCACCTTCTTAATTGAGGTTCCCTCCTCTCGGGTGGGTGACTACAGTTTGTGTCAGGCTGACATAAATCTAACCAGCACAGTCTCTGTGCCTCCTCTAGAAGATGCTGCCTGCCCCATCTAGACTTCTGTAAACATTATAAAGGACTTGAGCTGGCAGTGTCTGAAGCACAAGTACCCCAAAACAAGAGTCTCTCCTAATCTCTACTCCAGGCAGCAACACTCGCAGAACAGCAGCAGCCCGATTCACCAGACACTGCCCGAGCACCATAAGTGCTCTTCAGAATACAGCAGCTTCCAACTTCTGACTAGTCAGTCTATTCTGGAAGAAAAACCAGAGGTTCCAGGGAAATGGCTGGACACAGGTTTGGGAGGCTCTGAGAAGTAACACATCTGGGCCAGCAGCAAGCTCCTTCCAGAGTTCAGGCTGTGTTCCTCCAACAAGATGGAATGTGGCTGTGGCCACAAAGTAACAGCTCTCGGGGCTGGGGAGATGAGTGACTTTTTACATTTCACACACCTTATCTCTTCAAACACTGCTGCTCCCACCTCACCTCCGTTCTTGCACAGCTCTGGGATGCACTCCCCTTCCCTCTTTTAAAAACCTGATTGCCACTAACCCAGGAGGACACATGGGGATTCGTATACCATCCCACGCTTTTGACTTTTGAGTATGTGTACAAACACCATTACAATCTTTCAACGTCAAGACATTCCAATCCAAGAAATGGGAGAAAAACATGTTGGCTATTCCATCCATGAACCTGAGTGGCAGCTTACCACTAAGTGCATATGCCCACCACCCCAGGGACGTGTCTTGAATAGACTCTGGTCTGTTTGATGTGGTCCTGTGATATCATATACTGAAGATGCGCCAGGATGGTTTAAGATTCACTGTAGTATTGAACATGTACTCTTGGCTTGAATTGAGACATGAAGAGTCAAGCATCCATAAGGTACCCACATTCTCTCACTAGCTCCCACTGGTGGTAACAACATGAAGTTATTTCAAAATGATGTGTGGGGTCAATGTTTGGAGGTGGGTGGGAGGGAGCTACTGTTGGACCCAAAAGTGAAGTCCAACTCCAGGAGACGCACCCCACAGAGTCACTCACAGGACACAAGTTTGATGCAAAAGCAAAAGGATTTTATTCCAACGCGTTGGGGTTGTTCCCTGGGAAGGGAACAGCCCCGAGTTGCCAAAACAGGCAGTTTTTATGTCTTTTTGGTCACTAGGCAGGAGTTTGACAACATATTGACTATAACATACATAAGTCATTTACTGATTGGTTGGGAACTGAACTTACAATTTTGCCCACGAGGGTTTTAGAATGTTATTTTAGTTTTTACACCTGCAAGGCCATGGGACAGCTAGTGGCTTTTCTGGGAACAGAGTGACTTATACTTATTTTCAAAACTTGGGTGCTCTAGAGCAGGGTAACCCATAACAATTTTTAGAAACCAGACAGTTGTTGAAGATAATAGAAACTAGCAATAATAACAATTTCCAGAGACTGGTCATCATGACTAACCATTTCATGTGTTCTTTGTCCCAGAGCTGTGTGTGGCCAGAGTGATTTTCAAATATCTGCTGGTGGGTATCAGGCTAGGTTTGAGTTGGGGTCTTTCACTACAAGAGATTTTACCCAGGAAATAAGGAAAAGAGGACACAATTTTAGGAAAGAAAATAAAACCCCTCCTTCATCCTTACCCCAAAATGAGTCAAAGCATCGGGGCACACTGACTAAACTACTCAAAGGTGTTTTGGGGTTTTGTTTTTCTTTTGTTGTTGTTGTTGTTATTGTTTTTCGAGACAGGGTTTCTCTGTATTGCTTTGGAGGCTGTCCTGGAGCTAGCTCTTGTAGACCAGGCTGGTCTTGAACTCACAGAGATCCATCTGCCTCTGCCTCCTGAGTGCTGGGATTAAATGCGTGCACCACCAATGCCTGGCTCCACTCAAAGGTGTTTTGTAAGAGTCCTTCTGACCTGCATCCAGGTGGACACATAAAGACCAACCCCACCCCATCCAGTTCCACCTACTTTACCTTCCCTTCACCTCACATTCTGCACAAGCTCATCCCTCCTCAGAGGCATCTGCAGACACTGTAAGCTTCTCTGTGTTGTCACTAATCTTCCAGGAACCTGGCCAGAGCAGCACCATTGAACAAGTCATTCACCCTTCTCTCAGCTGGTAAATGTTCTAGGGAAACCAAATCTCAACTTACAAGTGCCTAGTGGGGACTAGGGGAAAACACTATAGCAGCTGTATGCCTCAAGCCAGATGCCATTAACAATGGCAATACAAACACACAGGGCAGTCATGCTGCCTTTTAGGACAGTCCTGACCTCCAGGATGCCAGACACAGTCAGACCACACCTCTAGCACATCCCACACAGTCAGATGTAACGGAATTATCTTTTTTGTACACTATGAAGACGTGTCTTTGCCAAGATGCCTTCTGATTGGTTTAAAAGAGCTGACTGGCTGGTAGATAGGCAGGAGATATAGGCGGGGCAACCAGACACAAAGAGGACACTGGGAAGAGGAAGGGAGGAGTCTCGGGGGTCATTAGCCAGAAGCAGAAGAAGACAGACAGGGAAGGAGTTGGACACACAAAATGGGATAGAAGTAAAAGTCACATGGTAGAATGTAGATTAATAGAAATGGATTAAGTTATAAGAGCTAGCTAGAAACAAGCCGAAGCTATAAGCCTTCATAATTAGTAAGTCTCTATGTCGTGATGTGGGAACTGGTGGGAGAGACAGGAAAATCCACCTACAGTCAGACCACAGTCCTGATCTCCAGCATGCCCCACACAGTCAGACCACAGTCCTGATCTCTAGCTTGTCCCACTCAGTCAGACCACAGTCCTGATCTCCAGCATGCCCCACACAGTCAGACCACAGTCCTGATCTCCAGCATGCCCCACACAGTCAGACCACAGTCCTGATCTCCAGCATGCCCTACAGAATCAGAAAACCATCTGTGCCAGGACAGGGGAAAGACCTGCTGTCTACTGTCTTCTTTTCAAGGCTTTATATGGATCCTACCTGTAAGGAAGCACTTACCTCAAACGTCTTTTTTTGAGGCAGGGTCTCACTCTATAGCTCAGGCAGTCCTCCCAAGTGCTGTGAATTCAGGTATGAGCAGAAACACACTGCTTGGGTCCCTTTTTAAAACAAATCAGTCTGGCTTTGAGAGAACATGTCTCTCTGGCTGGATTCAAGCAGCACACACCAGGCTTAGAAAACTGCCTATCAGCCAGGTGGTGGTGGTGGACACCATTAGTCCCAGCACTTGGGAGGCAGAGGCAGGCGGATCTCTGTGAGTTCGAGAACAGCCTGGTCTACAAGAGCTAGTTCCAGAACAGGCCCCAAAGCTACACAAGGAAACACTATCTTGAAAAGAACAAAAAACAAAAAAGACTGTGTGTGTGTGTGTGAGTGTGTGTGTGTGTGAGTGTGTGAGTGTGTGAGTGTGTGTGTGTGTGTGTGTGTGTGTATGTACATGATTGTCAGCTGCCCCCATGATCTTATGATGACCCTTACCTTCAAATGCCTACTTTTTAAAGTTTTTGTCACAAACTCTACACAGGAAACACATCTGAGGTGACTAGACTTCTTTCATCATCCGAGGAAACCAAGAGCAACCGAGGAGTAAAGGGAAGGCCCAAGCACTCAGCAGTATTCTCACCTTGTTTACATATATGAACCGTCTGCTCTTGGAAAGGGATTGGTTCCACTCCTTAAGTTTGCAAACCACTGATTTAGGTGATGCTCCAAGGTCTCTTCCAAGTGTCACTTGACTTTACAGTTTTGTTTTTTAAGATTATTATGTAGACGGTGTTCTGACAGCATGTATGCCTGCACGCCAGCAGAGGGCACCAGATCTCATTACAGATGGTTGTAAACCACCATGTGGTTGCTGGGAATTGAACTCAGGTCCTCTGGAAGAGCAGCCAGTGCTCTTAACCTCTAAGCCATCTCTTCAGCCCAGACCACAGCAACTTTTTTTTTTAACATTCCAATCCCAGTTCCCCCTCCCTGATCTCCTCCCACTCCCCTACATCTGCTCCTCAGAGATACTAAGGCCCTCCCCTAGGAAATATACTAAGTCTGCCCCATCATCTTGTTGAGGCAGGACCACGGTACCTCTTCCCTAGACTGCAAGGTATCTCTCTCTATAGGCTCTACAAAGTCAGTTTGTGCATTAGTTAGATTATGGAGCCACTGCCAGTGGCCTCATATATTGCCCCAGCTGCACCATTGTCACCTGTATTCTGGGAGTCTAGTTCTGTCTTATGCAGGTTCCCCAGTGGTCACATCAGAGGCAGTGATTTCTCCCTAACTCTAGTCAGCTGATTCTGTGGGTTTCCCCATCACGGTCTTGCCTCCTTTGTTCATAGTATCGCTCCTCCCTCACTTCGATTGTACTCCAGGAGCTTGGCCCAATGGTTAGTTGTAGATGTCTGCATCTGCTTCTATCTGTTTTTGGAAGAGGGTTCTAGCTTCTCTGGGGTTGTGGATTGTAAGCTGGTTATTCTTTGCTTTATGCCTGGTATCCACTTATGAGTGAGTACATACTGTATTTGTCTTTCTGGGCCTGGGTTATCTCACTCAGGATTTTTTTTTTTTTTTCTAGTTCTGTCCATTTGCCTGCAAATTTCAAGATGTCACTGTTTCTTACCACTGAGTAGTAGTACTCCAGTGTGTAAATGTACCACATTTTCTTTATCCATTCTTTGGTTGAAAGGCATCTAGGGTGTTTCCAAGTTCTGGTTATTACAAATAATGTTGCTATGAACACAGTTGCGGAAATGTCCTTGTGGTATGAGTATGACTCCTTTGGGTATATACCCAAAAGTGGTATTTCAGGGTTCTGAGGTACATTGATTCCTAATTTTCTGAGAAATTTCCATACTGATTTACACAGTGACTGTACAAGTTTGCACTCCCACCAGAAATGGAGGAGTGTTCCCCTTACTCCACATCCTCTCCAGCATAAGCTGTCATCAGTGTTTTTGATCTTAGTCATTCTGATTGGTGTAAAATGGTTCTGAGTTGTTTTGATTAGCATTTCCCAGATAACTAAGGATACTGACCATTTCCCTAAGTGTCTTTCCACCATTTGCGATGTTCTGTTGAGAATTGTGACTTTACAGTTTTGATTTTTAAATTCTCCTAATCAACAAGTGTTTCATAGGCACACTATTCAGTGGCAAGACCCTGAGGCTCAGTGTAAACCAGACACTAATACCCAGACCCAGGAAGCAGTGGTGGGGCAGGACTTGGCTAAGATGGTTTGGTGCTTGTGCACTATCATCAGGCCCCGGGTTTGATGGTCAGCACTGTATAAACCAGGTGTGGAAACCCTAGCATTTGGGTGAGGCAGGGGAATCAGAAGTTTAAGGTCATCCTCAAATACATGTCTTGGATGGGTAAAATAAAAAGACAGAAAGAGGTAACAGTGATAGAAAACAGTCTTTAGGGAAGCTCACTGAAATACTGTATTTTGTGCACTCCAACTATTAAAAAGAACTGGCAATAAGGTACACTCAGCTGGCATAGACTTGCTTCTCCACCCCTTCAAGACTCATAAGACACAAACAGAATGATACAACTGAAACTTGTTACAAGTTGAAAAAGCTAAATAGATTTTATTAAAATACACATAAGGAACCTCTATTTTCCCTTACTTTGACAGTATTAGAAGTCATATGAAAACTAACCAACAGTAATTGTCTTGGTGGAGGGAAGCAAAGGGCAAAAGGAATCAAGAGAACCCAACTTGGCTATGTGCCTCCCGAGTGGGAATAGTGTGTCCTCAGATAGATAATGAAGTGACCGGAAACCTGGGGTCAAAGGAAGCTCTAGAGCAGTGTTTCTTAACCTTCCTAATGCTGCGGCCCTTTAATACAGTTCCTCATGGTGTGGTGACCCCAACCAGAAAATTATTTTCATTGCTACTTCATAACTGTAATTTTGCTACTGTTATATATATTGTAACATAAATGATTATCTGATATGTGATCCCTGTGAAAGAGTCATTGGACCCCATAGGGGTTGAGAACCACTGCTCTAAACCCTCCTGTTCTAATCCCATCAAGTTACAGATTAACCACACGGAGGCTGCAGGTTGACAAGGGAACACTTTAAGAAGGGTGAGAAACAATTTGCAGCTTGAAAAGAGCATCCATGTTACTGTTTTATTCACACCAATTAGAATACATACACAAAAATGTGTATTATATGTTGTTTTCAAAAAACGTCCATGTTCCATGAGAACTATGTAAACAACATAAAATGTTTCTGCTATGTAACAAAAGAAGGAAATCAGCATTCCCAGTGTCTGTTAGGAAATATTTAGGTAAGGAGTTTATAGTAAACAAACTGATGTTACAGAGCAGTCTTCACCAAGCAGCTCTACATCCCAGGAAAAGTAAATCCACCCTTTCAAACCCTTTGGTACAAGTAAAATAAAACCAAAGAACAAAACCTTCCACTCTGGTTCTCAGTTAACTGGAACCTCAGCCATGAGTACTGGCACAGATACCTCAGTCACAATGACGGCCTGTCACTTGCTCATGTCCCAGGGGATGTGGACAAGCCAGGAGAGGTCGGATCATCACAAGTGCTTCACTCCAGCAGCTAGGCTTTCAGTGGTGGTGTTCGGCTTCATACACACTCAGGTCAGCTTGGGCAGAGGAGACCTTGGCTACTGCCTTGTGACAAGGAGGAACAACTGCATCAGGGCAGCTCAGAGCAGGTCACATCAAAGCACAGCATAAGTTCCTTTTCTTTTCCTTTTTTGTTGTGAAGGGTCTCTCTATGTAGTCCTGGCTGTCCTGGAACTTGATATGGAGACCACAGAGATCCACATGCCTCTGCCTTTCAAGTGCTGGCATTAAAGGCGTGTGCCACCACGCACAGCCTAGCATAAGTTTCTTAAAAATCATGTTACTATAGTTTCTCAAGAAGTCCATATTTAAATAAAAATAACATATTGCATTAATACAAAGAAAAATATACATTTAATACCCATTGACAATAGTTTCAAGAAATAGAAATAACAGTTTGCATGCTACAAATCTCTCTTCATTAAGACATACTTAATTTTGATAACTACACAACTAAACAGATCTGAGAATTTCCACAGCATCATTTTATGATTATATTTTTTTTCTATACTGTCCAAATGTGGTACTGATTTTTTTTTCCAGTGTCTTTCTGTCCCACGCCTTTTAAAATGAATTCCTACATCCGAGAAGCCTATGTTAGAAACTGCTGCTGGGTCACTTTTCTGTCATCCATCATAGGAGCAAAGGGGGATCGCCACCACAGAGCCTTTTAGCAACAGCACTCATGCTGGAACTTCCTGTAAAGACATGAGAGTCTTAAAAAATCCTCAGTGAACTTCACGGACTCTCAGTAAGAGATGCTCCTTTCTATTGTGAAGTCAGCCATATTATCCAACACTGCAAGAGACTCCGAGCTCCACTTCAAGCACATGTCCTTAGACACGCCTTCCAAAAGGCTGAGGCAGAGACGGGGACCTGTGGGGGAGCTGTGGGCTTTGTGCCAAAGATCTTTCAGTGAAGTCAACAAAGCTAGGTATGGTGGCGCACACCTTTAATACCAGCAGTGGGCAGAGGCGGGTGAATCTCTGTGAGTTCAAGGCCAGCCTAGGCTACATAGTGAGACCTTGTCTTAAACAAAAAACAAAACAAAACAAAAAACCCAAAACCAACAAGCTAGTTAGTGATGATGCATACCCTTAATCCCAGCACTTGTGGAGGTGGGGTGGTGGCACTGGATCTCTGAGTTCGAGGCCAACCTGGTCTACAGTGTGAGTTCTAGGACAGCCAAGGCTGCACAGAGAAACGCTGTCTTGAAAATCAAAAAAACAATGCTATAAAGTATGAATGAATAAAGTATGATAAATAAATTAATCAGAATGCCCAGAAAACAGATACTAGACAAATGATAAAGGCATCAAGCAAAGAGGGCACAGCATTCAAATACGGCTCGGGGAACAAGTGAAGCCCCTCTCAGGCCACATACTTCTAGAGTTAGATGAAGAACTAAAAGCAAGGAAAAGTAAATATCTAAGCAGTCATTAGTTTTAAAACATACTCCCAATCTAAACAATAAGATAAAAGACAAGTAACAAGCTGGAGGGAAGCTGCATGATACCCTTAAATATCACCATCACCCATTAGTTTCATTAAGCAAAAGTCCTCATACAGGCACACCCACATGAACACACCCAACAGAGCCCCTATCCCATACCTCCAGGAAAATGCAAAAAGGTTAAGAGGAACTTGACAAAGAAATGGAACTGGGAGGTTAAATACATCAGAGCGACTCAAGTTCACAACCAAAATGATGATTTAGCAATTTCTGGTACTCAATTGGCCAGAATTCAAAAACAGAAACAATTAGTGTTGGCAAGGCAGAAGAAAAACTGGCAATTATACATTAACAGTAGCTAAGAAAACTGAGGGCCGGAGCTGGAGAGATGGCTTGGAGGTTAAGAGCACTAACTGCTCTTCCAGAGGTCCTGAATTCAATTCCCAGCAACCACATGATGGCTCACAACCATCTGTAATGAGATCTGGTGTTGTCTTCTGGCCGGCAGGCACACATGCAAGCAGAATACTGTATACATAATAAATCTTAATTAAAAAAAAAAAAACTGAGGGGTTTCTCTAAACTCAACAGTAAAAAGAGATTAGAAAGCCTTTCAAAATATGTAATATTCTAGATCTAACAGTGCCACTCACGGGTTTATCTCAAGTCAGAGACAGGCAAAAAGCATGTAAAGCTACATGTCAAAATTATGTATAATAGTGAAATGGGGGGTTACCTAATATTCAACAATGGATGATAAATTATTAAATAATAAAACTGTGAAATAAAGTGGGTAAAGGTGCTTATACACAACCTTACAACCTGAGTTTGAGTTCCAGGACCCAGTATGGCAAAGATAGTATTTACTCCAGCAGGCACACACCATGCATGGCACACACATCAAAATAAAAATAAATATTAATTTAAAGGCTTTAAAATATCTAAATAAAATAAAGAAGTTGAACGACATGTATGTATAATCCATTTATAAAAACAAACAAAAATTGCTGGGCATTGGTGGCACACGCATTGGTGGTCCCAGCACAAGGGAGGCAGAGGCAGACTGATCTTTGTGAGTTCGAGGCCAGCCTGCTCTACAGAGTGAGTGTCAGGATAGGCTCCAAAGCCACAGAGAAACCTTGTCTCAGAAAAAAAAAAATTGTAAACAGGGCTGAGCATGTCACTCAGTGGTAGTACAGCATGTGCAAGGAGCTATGCCCAACCTCTGGTACCACAAATATATCTATAAATACATATCCCAATAGGAAAATAATATATCTGACATAGAAAAAGACAGGCTACAAGATAGCAAACAACATGAATACATAAACTTAAGAGGAAAACTAGGGCTGGAGGAAGAGCTCAGTTCCTGCAGAAATCCAGCAGTTCTATTCCCAGCACCCACATTAGGCAGTTCACAGACACCTGTGATTCCAGCTCCACGGGATCTGATGCCCTCTTCAGGCCTCCACTGGCTCCTGCATGCATATGGTGTACACACACACACACACACACACACACACACACTCAGGCATACATATATACACATAAAATAAATCTAAAGAAAAGGTTTGAAGGGGCTGGAGAGATGGCTCAGCGGTTAAGAGCACTGGTTGTTCTTCCAGAGGTCCTGAGTTCAATTCCCAGCAAGCACATGGTAGTTCACAACCATCTGTAATGAGATCTGGTGCCCACTTCTGGCCTGCAGGGTTACATGGAGGCAGAACACCATATACATAATAAATAAATTTAAAAAAAAATCTCAGCTGGGTGTTGGTGACACACACCTTTAATCCCAGCATCTGGGAGACAGAGGGAGGCAGATCTCTGTGAGTTCGAGGCCAGCCTGATCTACAGAGCAAGTTCCAGGACAGGCTCCAAAGCAATGAGAGAAACCCTGTCTCAAAAAAACAAACAAACAAAAAAATCGCTTCCAAGTACAAAAAGTATTTGTTGAACAAAGTATGACAGCTCCATTGGACCCTGTCATAGGACAAACCAGAGCCTTGGCAATCACTACTCCACACACACCATTCTCTGCCCAAAGCCCCTCACCCTTCATATGTGGTCAATGTCTCTGGTGCCCCCACTACAGTGAGTATCCACCCCCTCCTATCTTGCCTATCCCTGGTAAACACACAAATTTGCCAACTCTAACCCTTGCCCGGGTAACCAAATATGGCCAGAGAAGCCAGGCCACTGTAACAAAGTAATTACTTGAAATTTATGATCAAAATACCAGCAGGCATTCCAACCTGCAATAAAATCCAATCACACTGGGCTGGTGAGTTCCTTCCTCTCACACTGAGGTATCTATCTGCTCTTCTCTCTTCAACTATACCAGCAGGCCCCTTGCCTCCCTCTCAGCTGACGACCTTCCCACACACGTCAGAGAAGGCAGAGCCCGTCCAAGAGCACCTCCCTTCCCTCTAGCCCGTACCGCACATCTCTGCCCTGCCTTTCCTACACTTCAGCTCTCACCACACTTGCTGTTATGCTCCCTGCCTTTCCAAATGCCCACACCCAGTATCCCTGCGTCCAAAATTATCACGCTCCTCAATTCTGGAACTTTTCTATCCCACTCACTCCCCGCTGCCTTACTTCTATAACCCTTCATGACAAAGCTCCTTCTCCTCACCTCATCTTTGACCCCTAGTCTGACATTAAAGCAACTCTGAGTCTGAGTCTGCCCGGAGCCAAAGGCCACTTCTTGCTGGTCCTGTGACCACTGCCTGTAGCAATCCTCCTCACTTGGGATCAGGTCCTGGAGTCTTTTTACTCTAGGGGTTCCTCCTCTTCCCCCACGCCCCTTCAAGGTGACCTCTACTAAATGAGACTTTGGATGGCAAATACATGCTGATGCCTCTCAAGTCATCTTCAGCTCTGAGATTTCTTTTGACCTTCAGACCAACATTATCAACTACTGACTCAAGAAAACAAATTACCCGTTCCTCCAAAACACCTCCTCCTTCACCGGGCCCTGCCAGAAGAAAGCACCATCATGTACCCAGCAATTCCTATCAAAACCCACAGGAGTCGGCCTTAACTCTATGTTCCTCTACAGCCACAGTGACTTCAGCAGTGACTTGGGAGCAGCTCTTCCTCCGTAACAGACCCAAATCCAATTATCTCTCATCAGCTGTCTCCTTTGGCCAGAGTCCAAGTCACCACTATGCCAGCTTAAATGGCCTTTTCTGCTTTTCGTTTTTCCTCTCTCCTCCTGCATTCTCTTCTTACAGCTGGCATGGCCTAGTTTTCCTCTTCAACAACAGTAAAATTGTCCCTGTGCTTCCATTTGAGTCCATTCCTAAATTCTCTTATTAACAAGACTAGGAATTCCCAGAGGACCTGATACCCTCTATCATCTATGACAAAGGGACCCCAAAACTCCAGCAACACAAACATCAGCACTTACACATTCAGTAAGGATTAACTTACCTAGTAAAATGCAAGTCTGCTCAATGCTGGGGCTGCTCTGGACTAATGTCCATTGTTCGATAGATTTCTTTAAGTAACAAGAGGGCGGTATCTTCAGATTCCCTAGCAGAAACAAAAAACCAATACTTAAATAATGAGTAAACGTTAACATTTACACAAAGGAGGTGAGTGCCCTATATGCTATTCTATTCAGCTCTGAATGGGAAGATGACAGACTGCAAAGTGCAGAGCACAGAGCAGTCTTTAAGGACTGTATGGACACCAATCAGCTCCAAAACAGGCATGCTAGGAGTCTCCTCAGTAATGGGGACATATGGAAGAATGCCTTTTAAAGGCCTTAAACTCCTGTCATTAAAGGTCCCCCTATAAAAACACTGCAAATACCAACGAATGGTCTCTGGTCAAGGGCAGATGACACACTGCCATCTTGTGGATAACTAAATTCTATGCAGACTTAGGAAGGTTGTTAACAAGTCAGAAATGTAAACTGCTGCCCAAGTCTGTCTCCTCAGTGTCTCCATCTGGATTTAAACCACCAAGTAAGCAACAATGAAAACCTAACAGAATGTGTGAGTTCAATGGTGTATTAAGTCAGTAACAACTGGGTAATTAGTAAAAGGCCCCCACTACAGTGAAATCATTGTACGAGTTGAAGCCATTCAAAGAGAATCAAAGTGAAAAATACTTACCAATAGCATAAGTGACTCTGAAGAGCGAAGAGATACTCATTAAAACTCTCTATTGGCTTTTCTTGAAGAACATAGTCAATCCGGCGGCCTCCGTTTAACATTCCAACCTTTCCTAAGTAATCCTCATCCTTGGAAAGTTCTGGACTTTCAATCTTTTCTGCTAGAATTTAAACCATTTCAATATCAAAGTCAATCACTTAATCATTACCCTCTGACTTTAGCTGACTCTCTGGGTTCAATGAATATCGCTTGACACTCATAGCAACTGAGAAGCTGCCAGCTCACCCACCTCCTCCAGAGAACAGGGGAAGAGGGGATGGTTCCCCAAGAGACAGGAGAGAGAGCCAACAGCTGACAGAAGTTGTAAAAAAGTGAGAGAGCATTGCAGAAAGAAAAAAAAAAAAAGAAAGAAACAATTAGAATCTGAAAGTCAAAGAGCACGAAGACCTGGCATTACATACCTAGTCTCTAAACACACAGTTCAGTGGGAGCTAAAGGGCAGGAACCTCACAGAGCCTGAATACAAACTCAGCTCTCAACTCATATTCCACCCCGGCCTGAAGACTCTACATAAAATCTTAAAACTGCAGAGAAAGCCCAAGAACTAGCAGGTAAACTTTTGGTTAACAGTTGATGAAGGATGACATGGACTATCAGGACATAGTCTCCTTTACAGGAGTTATCCAGTCCGACGAGGTCTAGAAAGGAAAACTGTCTCAAACAATTTACAAGCATTTTATGCTCTTCAACATCATCTGTCAGGGAAAACACGTCCAATATCAAACTTGCCTTCAACTACTCGATTTTCTTCTTCCTCTTTGAATTGATTGACCACTTTTTCCAATTCTTCTTGTAATTGAGTTGAAGAGGTGTGAGCACGTGCAAATTCATTGAGTGTCTGCCAAGCACTTTTCAGAGAGCTGATAAAGCCCTGCTTCAAATCAGATCCCATTCGAGAAAGGCTTTCTTTCAACTCTAAACAAATTCAGATGACACACCAAGTTAACTAGCCACTGGAATTCTGTGCCATGGAAACTAAAAGTTAACCATATCCCCAGACAAGCAAGGACCCTCCTCCCCTCTTAAATTTCATATGAGCCTCTTGGAACCAAGAACTCTCAATAGGGTAAAATGTTGATTTGCATTGATTTTTTTAAAAACAATGTCTCACTATGAAGGGCTGGCCTTGAATTAGAAATCTGCCTCGGCCTCCTTGCCTGCTTTTTGTTTGTCTGTTTTGACATAGTGTCTTGGAGCTTCAAGCTTAGCATGCTCCTCACATCTCAGACCCCTAACCTTAGAATTACAGACATATGCCACCCCAGGCAGCTCCCTTATAACAATTTGGTCCATCCCAAACCTAAAAAGTTTTTCTCAAGAAGTTCAAACACCATAATCCTATACATTTTTACTGAAAAATTTTAAAACAGGACTATAACAGCTGGGCATGAGGGCACACATCTTTAAACCCCAGCACTCAAAAGGCAGAGGCAGATAGAATGATCTCTGTGAGTTCAAGGCCAGTCCTCGTCTACATAGTGAGTCCCAGGGCAGGGCTCTGTAGAGAGAGACCCTGTCTCAAAAAAAAAGGCCTGCAGGACTTTTAAAGTCAATTTTTCTAATTTGTAATAGTGAGATAAATTTGCAAATGAAAGACTCTAGGCTGGTAAAACGACTAACTAAGCCATTTGCTGGCAAGCTTCACAACCTGAGAGACCCTAGAGTCTCACATGGGAAGGAAAGAACTGACTTCTACAAGCTGTCCTCTGACCTCCACACCCATACTGTGACACACACACACACACACACACACACACACACACACACACACACACACACACACACACATTTAAAAATGAAATCAATTTTTAGATTGCTTTATTTTGTGTGTATGTCTGCACTACATGCATGCAGTGCCCTCAGAGACCAGAAGAAGGTATTGGACTCCATGACACTGTGGCTACAGAAGGCTGTGATACACCATGTGGGTGCTAGGGATGGAATTTAGGTCATCTAGAAGGGCACCCGGTGCTTCTAACCACTGAGGCATCAATCTAGCCCCTGTAATTTTTTTTTTTTTAATTCATATAAAGGAGCCCAGCAGTGGTGTGCACACACCTTTAATCCTAGCACTCAGGGGGCAGAGGCAGAATCACTGTGAACTCACTGTCAGCCTAGTCTACAAAGTGAGTTCCCATTACAGCCTGAGCTGTAACACAGAGAAACTCTGTCTCGGAAAAAACAACAACAAAAAATGGAATAAAGGAACTGAGGGGATAGCTCCAGGGGTAGTGCCTGCCATGCAAGTGTGAAGACCTCAGTTTGAGCCCCAGAATCCATGCACAGCCATATGGAATAGCATGCATCTTATACTGCCAGAGCTCCTGTGAGGGATATGAATGGTGGTGACAAGAGAATCCCTGGAAACTTGGAGAGAACAGACAACCAAAGGTATCCTCTGACCTCATTCATGAACACATATACACATCATGTACACACACACACACACACACACACACACACACACACACACTGATGACCACAACTTAAACTTCCAATTTAAAAGACAAGCCATCTGTTTGTCTAATAATCGAATTTAAATCACTCTGCAAGCTAACAAATTTTTAATTTTAACTTCTAAAGATTTAAATTTTTATTTTATTTCATATATACATAAACATATGTGTATACACACACACACACACACACACACACACACAGAGTCTTCTCATTTCCAAAAATGACATACTGTCAAAATCTAATTACAAAAGGGATGGAGAGGTGGCTCAGTAATTTAGAGCACTTCGGTTCAGGGAATCCAACCCCCTCTTTTGACCTCCATGGGATCCCACAATGAAAGAGAGAATTGGTCCCTGAAAGCTATCCTCTGATCTCCACATGTGCACAGTGGCACACATGTGCCCACACTCACACAGAGGCATCACACATAATATCAATTGTTTTAAATTTTCATAATTCACTACAGTTTACAATATCATCAAGAAAGGAAAACTGTGTGGATTTTTTGTTTGTGTTTCTATTGTGTTTTGTGTGACAGGGTCTCATGTGACTCAGACTGCTTCTAACTCATTTTATAGCCAAGCATAACCCTGAGCTCCTAATCTCGTGCCTGCTGTGCAGGAAGTGGACAAAGCATCTGCTTCTTACCTAAGTGGAGTCTCTTTCTGCCTTTGTGATGTGGAATGAGAACAGCTTTTAAGTTCAAATCTGGAGCGACCATAGGTTCTAGTCTGTATGCCACTGGATCGAGCTGCAAGGAGGAAAAGTGGGAACCCGTGAACGCTCACGTGGAGTTACATGTGCAGTTAGGGAAGAAGCAAATACCTAACTGGCAAGCCAAAAGCTGACTTTTTTCCACACCTTATTCAGCTCCCGGCAATTATGACATTTCCAACTTATAGGTGAAATTACTTTGCAAGCAAAGCAACAAACACATTTTTTCCCTTTGAGTAAAAGCTTTCCGGTAGAAATACTAATTGGAAGGTGTCATCAGACTCTCAGCATGGACAACTGAGCTTTGCAACTCATGACCGCTATTAATTTCCTAGGAACAAGAATATGAGAATCTATTTGGATGAAGTGAATTCAAGCCCTCACCGGATGGTAGATATTGAAGAAGCCTTTGCAGGTAGGGAGACGGTAGTTCTCATCAATCCTGTCCACACCTCGGATAGTGAGAAACATGCCGACTGGAGAGCCCAAGGCAAAGAAGATCTCTGGTTCAAAGTCTAAAGAGGTGTAAGTGACAGAAACCTAGAAGAAAGAACAATGAAAATCATCTTTCCACAGTCAAATATACAAACCCTTTGAACTTGTAAATATTCTTGAATCTGCACTAGCTCAAAGAGAGCTGCTGTCAGCTGAGAAAGATAGAATTTCTCGGCAATCTTTGGGGTCTACTGCATCCCCTGCTCTACTTCTAATGTCTAATATAATAAATAGAGCACGGAAGTATGTTAAGTGTGTTTCAAATTGCAGAGCCTATAATCACCCTGCTTTGGTCTGGTTCTACCCTTGGTTAACTTTCTTAAGTGTTTTGCCTCTGCTTCAGTTATAACATGGGGTTTTCACAATACCAAAGAAGGCACTGATCACCCCAATGAGGGGGTTCTAGTCTAGCGTATTCTATGTTAATTCTATTATAATTCTATCTTCCTATAGAGAGTTGGAGATGGGAGGATAAGAAAGCTCAGGGTCATCCTTGAATACACAGTGATTTAAAACTCAGCCAAGATATATGAGACTGGCTAGGGAAAAAAAAAAAAAGATTTGAGCCAGGCAGTGGTGGGGCATGCCTTTAGTCCCAGCACTCGGGAGGTGGATCTCTGTGAGTTCGAGACCAGCCTGGTCTACAAGAGCTAGTTCCAGGTCAGCCTCCAAAGTCACAAAGAAACCCTGCCTTGAAAACCACTCCCCCTACGCCCCCCAAAAATGATTTGCCTGAAGGAGTTTAATGGGATAGCTTGCATGAAGTCTCTCAAGGGAAAAACAGACATCTGTATAAAAACATACTGTGTTTACAAAGTTCTTCCCTTTTATTTTAGGAGCAGGAAAATGTCTTTGCCATGTTAGTATTTTAGGAACAAAGAATAACCAATGCCATGATCCAAGAACAGAGGTCCACTAACAGACCAGATGAGGCGAAATCCATCACGCCCACTTCACAGGTGAGACAGTGAAAGCCAGACAAGTGACCCCCTCACCAAGAATGCAGCTAGTTAAGTGACACAATGCAGATTTGCCTTCTATGAAAATTCAAGTTTTGGGCTGGAGAGATGGCTCAGAGGTTAAGAGCACTAACTGTTCTTCCAGAGGCCCTGAGTTCAATTCCCGGCAACCACATGGTGGCTCACAACCATCCATAATGAGATCTGGTACTCTCTTCTGGTGTGTAGATATACATGGTGCCCTCTTCTGGCATGCAAGCATATAAGGAGGCACAATGTTGTATACATAGTAAATAAATCTTTAAAAAAAAAAAAAAAAGATTTTACTTTATAAAAAGAAAAAGAAAAAAAGAAAATTCAAGTTTTAAGCTGGGCAGTGGTGGTGCACATCTTTAATCCCAGCATTTAGGAGACACAGGCAGGCAGATCTCTGAGTTTGAGACCAGTCTGATTTACAGAGTGAGTTCCAGGACAGCCAGGACTACACAGAGAAATCCAGCCTCAAAAAATAAAGGAAATTCAAGTTTTGGTCCACCATGAGAAAAAACAAAGTTAAAGAAAACTCACAGAGTATAAAACAAACATTTACAACTTACATGATGAGTCTGGAAGATTTTTTTATTTCTCTTTTATTTCTCACTGCATAGCTCAAACTAACCTTAAACTGCTATGTAGCTCAGGCTGGCCCAGGGTATACAACCTCCCATGGGCTTCAAATAAACGTGTAATTCAATAGAAATCAGATGAAATCAGTACCTTATGATAGAAAAAAAAATGCCTTAAGAAATACAAGTGAGGTTTAGGGATGGTTTAATAGGGAAAACACTTGCTTTGCAAGTATGAGAACCTGACCTTGATCCCTAAACCCACATAAAGATGCCAGATGTGGTGGTGCATGCTTGAAATCCCAGTGCTGGGAGTTAGAGACAGGAGCTTGCTGGCTGGCAGTCTAGCCAAACCAGTGATTGACATATCAAGGAGATCCTGTCTCAAAGGAAGCAATCATTGTTCCTGAGTATCATAGCCAAGGCTGTCCTCCAGACTCCACACATACACATACATAATACACACACACACACACACACACACACACTGCATTAAAAAGAAGAGAGAAAATATCTAACCTCTCAAGTGCTAACATGTGATACCATAAGGTCATCAGAAACATAAATAAAACAAAAAAGGAAAAAGAATAAAAGGAAAAGCAATTATGTTTTTTAAAAATTGCTTTTTAGATGAGCAGTGGTGGTGCACACCTTTAATCCCAGCACTCAGAAGGCAGAAGCAGGTGGATTCCTGAGTTTGAGGCCAGCCTGGTCTACAGAGTGAGTTCCAGGACATCTAGGGCTATACAGAGAAACCCTGTTTGAAAAATTAACAAACAAACAAAAAACCAACCAACCAACCAACCAACCAAAAACCGGGGTTGGTGGCACACACCTTTAATTTCAGCACTAAGGAAGGAGAGACAGGCCAATCTCTGAGGCAGAGGGAGTTTCAGGATAGCCAGGGCTACACAGAGAAAACCAATCTCAAGAAAGAAAAGCCAAAACCAAAACCAAAAAACCATAAAACATTAGCTTGTCAGCACACACTCACTTGTCCAGTGCCAACTTCAAAAGACTCATAATCAACTCGAGCAGATGACACGTAGGCCCCAAGTGACAGCTTCCTCCTTGACTCGCTGGATTCAGAAGGAGAAGCCATTTCCTTAGTTTTCAGAGCACTCTCATCTTGTCCCTTTGTCACAGCAGCCATCACTACCTTCTTTTCTGATGCTTTTTTCTGTTCCTATGAAAACACCACAACAGTAGAAGACAATCTTGAGGGTCCAGTTCTTATTTATCACTACAAGATATACTGTCATGCAATTAAGGATTTCTTACTAATTCAGGCATAGTAACAACATTGGGCTTACTGGGAAAAGCTACTTTTTAAAAATATATTTTGAGCTAGGCATAGTGGTGCACACCTTTAGTTCTAGCACTAGGGAGAGAGAGGCAGTCAGATCTCTGAATTTGAGTCAACCTGTTCTACAGAGTGAGTTCCAGGACAGCCAGAGATACACAGAGAAACCACCTCAAAAAGAAAAAATATTTTTACTATTTTTTCTTGTTTGTTTGTTTGGTTTGGTTTTTTCGAGACAAGGTTTCTCTGTGGCTTTGGAGACCGTCTTTGAACTAGCTCTTGTAGACCAGGCTGGTCTCAAACTCACAGAGATCCACCTGCCTCTGCCTTCCATGTGCTGGAATTAAAGTTGTGCACCACCATTACCAGCTGAAAATGCAGTTTTTAGAGACACATGCTATCATCAGGAAAAAATGTTGTCATGATACCTATAATCAAACTGTACGATTCCTAGAAAAATAAAAATTACAAAAGACAAAATATAGTAAAATCGCTAAATTTCAATCTAATATTGGCTATCTTACATGATCTTAAAATTATTAAGTATAGGAGGGCAGCAGATACAAAACAGTACGTTCTACCTACTCTACTCACGTGACTCTCTAGACAGAAACATGTCTGTACTGAAAGCAATCACAATGGAGACGATAAGAAGCACAGTGACACAGAGACAAACACATTCTGCCTTTAGGTGCTGACTACACATGTGCTCAGTTATCAAAATTCAGTACCCAGAATATTTTAAGAGCTATGCATTTCCACAAGCAAAAAGAAAAAGCAATGGGGCAAAGATTTTATTTATTATGTATGTAATGTTCTGCCCGCATGTATGCCTGCTGGCCAGAAGAGGGCACCAGATCTCATTACAGATGGTTGTGAGTCACCATGTGGTTGCTGGAAATTGAACTCAGGATCTCTGGAAGAACAGGCAGTGCTCTTAACCTCTGAGCCATCTTTCCAGCCCCCTAGGCTGGGAAGGATTATGTTAGTCTTTGTTTCACAGCAGCTAAACAAAACAGTTGACCAAGATGCTCTTTTCTACAGATCAATTCCAAAATACTATTGTTGTAGAATATTATTTTAAGGTGTGTTACTTTTACTTATGCACTGGAACATTTGTTTAATGATGCAAAGATGTACTTGATTAAATAAAATTCATCTGCAGTTAGGAGGTTGGGTCAGCAACTAGCTGTAGGGAAAAGCCAGGTGGAGGAAGTTGTAGGGAGGAGCCAGGTGGAGAAGGGTTTATATGAAGGGAACTCGAGAACAAGGAGTGGAAGACATCAGGGGCCAGCCAGCCAGCCAGCCACTCAGCCACTCAGCAATCCACGGAGTAAGAGGAAGATATACAGAAGTAAGAAAGATAAAAGCCCAGAGGGAAAAGGTAGACAGGTTAATTTAAGAAAAGCTGGCTAACAACAAGCCAAGCGAAGGCCAGGCACTCCCAACTCAAAATAAGCCTATGTGTATTCATTTTGGCCTCTCAAAAAGGCCAAAAAGCCAAGAGTGTAAGACACTATGAACACAGGAAAGTAGTCCAACTGGTTAATATAAAGGACAATAAATCAAAGAAAACTCAGCCAGCCAGCTCGGGTAACTCTACCACTGGTATTTTGAACAGTTTGCTTATCTCACTCATCTATACGAGGTGGCACAACCTGAAAAACCTAAAATCTAAAATTTTCAAAGTTCTTCCAGCTCCAATTTGCTCCTTGGTCAGCATTTTCTTTCACTACATTTATTCCAGATGCTAAGAGAGCTACCTAAAGAAATCATACACTGACTTACTGCCAAGAGCTATTTTGTTCCCCTAGAGTCACTGGCAGCAATTTGATGTGCAGATGAGCCAACATATACAGAGGTAACTAACAATATTCCCAATACTAGAAACCACTCCTTTTCAATGAAAATGACAAAGATGGTTTACAGAGGGGAGAGAATCCAGACCATGCATATTTGATATCCTTGCTAAAAAACAATTGGCTGATTTTAGTCCCATTATTTCAGTGACAGTAAGTAATTAAGACACAATATGTACTATCTTCATCTGTCAGCAATTTACCTGTGAGCAATACATAGCAATCAATGCAATGTGGCTGATAAATTTTCGTGGTTCATCTAAAAGCAATTATATTTTAATTTAAAAAATGAGAATATACTATAGATCTTTATTTCCAAGCATAAAATTTCCAAGCTTAAAATACCATAGCTTATATATCTAAACCATTGCAATCTATATAACAGGATCCTTCTAGGAATTTTTCAATGAAGTTTTCTAATTTTTAATCTTTTATTGCAGGAAAAAAACAGGACATGAAGCAGAGAGCCTGAAGATGTCACTCCTCAATCCTTGTCTGTCTTGCCGTGGGCCTGGCCTCACTGCTGTTTGTGTGGAGAACCAACTGTGCCTACATACAGAAGCACCCAGCACATCCCTGAAACAAAGTGTGCTGGACCACCGTGCTCATCAGGGCAATATCAGATCATTCTCTCTTTGGATAAAGTCACGTGTGAAGATGAACTTCCGGGGATCTGCCCACAGACGGTGAGAGACTCAGAAGAGGTGGAGAGTTTTGTGAACTGGACTTGGAGATGCAGGGAAAGGGACACCTCATAATCTCACAGCTTTTCTCAACACTTAATCATGGCTTGCCTTCTCAAAAAATGACTCGTGAGTTGTTCTCTTTCTAGGCTGGCCTGGGCTATAGTGTAAGACCTTGCCTTAAAAGATGAAAAATACAAACAAAAAGGGCAAATTACAAAATGTGTTGAGGGCAGAGATGAACCTTACCAGTTTGGCTGCTTTAAGTTTTACGAAATTGGCTATCTTCTTCCTGGGCCCAAGGGGTATCCCCATCTCCTTCAGGTCATCAACTGTACACATAAGCTTTAAAGGGAAGCAAAAAGCATATTAATTAATCAATCAGTCTAGAGACAGATGAGCCAAAAGTGGGATGGATACAAAGAACATTCCAAGAATCAACTAAACCAACCAAAAAGCTGGGGCTTCTTGCTTAATAGATAATTTTAAGTTTTAAAATGTTCAGTCTCTGTTTGCTGGCAGAGCATTTGCCTAGCATGTGTGAAGTCTTGACTAAAGTACCTAGCACTACAAAAAATTTTTAAATTAGTCTCCCCACTAAAAATTCTATTATTTTTAATAGAAATATATCTATGTCATGCAAAATTCTGAAACTATACTGTTTATAATGAATCTTTCCCCTGAGACCTTTCCCATCCATCCTGGTCCCAACTATCCAGTTCTTTAAGTGATAGCAATCTGCCCTTTCTTTAGAGACCCCTAATGTGCACTCAACAGCAACATGCTCTTCAGTGTGTGTGCCAGTCTCAAGCCTATCTCTTTTCACCCGAGTACCTAACAGGTCAAGATCGATGACACTGTCTGTCATTCAAGTGCTGCGAGTCCTACAGCAGGGCTGCACAAATGACTCCACCAACACCCTGCCAGTATGTACTGTGGTTGCCAAGGTCCTATACTACTGAAAACAGTGTTCAGTGAGCATCCCTGCAGGTATTCCCAGGGGCTTCCTTACAGAAAACATTTCCAGCAGTAAAAGCGGCAGGGCAAAGGGCCCACAATCTTATTTCGGAAGACATTAAAAGCTCTGCAGAGACTGTGCCCATTTATGCTCTCAGCAACCAGAGTAAAACAGTGCCAACTTCTCCTCCTAGCCACAGATTGTTATCACTGACTGGTTAAAACTGGCATTCTGTACTTGTTCTCCCAAGGCTTGAAGTCACCGGTTACTTTCTTTCCTACAGAACATGCATGCGCTTGTTTAGATGCCTGTTTGCCTGCTGCTTCCTTATCAAAGTCCTGAATAAACACTGACCATGAAGCCGCCACTGTCTGTGTCCAGGTGCTTTCCTAATAATCTCTCTCTGGCCATGAGGTACTACTACTTTGAATTTCTTGTTCATGTATGGCTTCTGGGTTTTGACTCAGACTTTTAAAAAGCTTCACACATTTAACTACTTTTTTTCTCAAATCTTTAATTCCAGGACTTGGGAGGCAGAGGCAGGCATATCCCTTTGAGTTTGAGGCCAGCCTGTCTATAAAATGAGTTCCAGAACAGCCAGAGCTACACAGAGAAACCCTGACTTGAAAAAACCAGGAAATTTTTTTTGCTGTACTTATTCTATATGTATGTGTTCTCTGGGTTTACATATGTCACTATGTGTGTGCCAGTGCCCACAGCAGCCAAAAGAGGGCACTGGATCCTGGAATGGAGTCACAGACAGTTGTGACCCACAGTGTGGGTACTGGAAACCAAACCTCAGTCCTCTGCAAGAGCAGCAAGTGCTCTTAACCACTGAGACAACTCTCCCCCCAGCCTCCTTTTTCTCTATTTTTTAAGCATTTAAATTTTTGGCTTATGTGGAATAAATTCTGATGTAAGAATGCTTAAGTCAAGCTGGGTGGTGGTGGTGCACGCCTTTAATCCCAGCACTCGGGAGGCAGAGGCAGGCGGATCTCTGTGAGTTTGAGACCAACCTGGTCTACAAGAGTCAGTTCCAGGACAGGCTCCAAAGCTACACAGAGAAACTCTGCCTCAAAAAACGGAAGAAGAAAAAAAAAAAGAATGCTTAAATCATTCTTCAATTTTCAAGCTTACACAAAGGAAGAATAATTTTCAATGAAATGAATCAGGTTATTATCAGTACCAGAGATTCCATGTCCATCTTTTCCTTTTCAAAAGTGCTAATGTAATCAAAGAGGCTGAGTGCTTCCAGGGTTCCATGCAAAGTTAGGGGTTCTTCATTTTCAACATCAAGGTCACATGATTCATCTGACATCAGCTTTGATTCTTCAGGTATCTTAATAAAAAGGAGAAGAAAATATTCTAAAGCTCAGAAAAAACTCCCATATGTCTCCTAATCTTCACAAAATCTGAAATGACTTTGCTCTACAAATAAACCACAATTTTAGCACTCTGCCATCTGTTACCTGGACTTTAAAGCTTATTTGTCTAGTAAATCACTCATGTTTCCATTTGCTATAATAATTTACTTTTAAAGCTGGGCAGTGGTGTTGCACACCTTTGATCCTAGTACTCAGGAGGCAGAGGCAGGCAGATTTGGTTTACAAAAGCAAGTTCCAGAACAGCTAGGGATGTCACACAGAGAAACTCTGTCTCAAAAACAGATAGATAGATAAATAGATAGATAGATAGATAGATAGATGATAAATAAATGTAATAATTTACTTTTTAAAATCCTAAGCCCTCACATTTACTTTATAATCCATAAGGAAGAAAGAATGAGATTTTTAGAGATTGCATATCACTGTGTTGCCCAGGCTGGCTTTGAACTCCTCCTCCTCCTATCAGCCTCCAAAGCAGCCAGGATTACAGGCGTGCGGCCCAACTCTTCTACTGTACTTCTGAGCCTCGATGTATTTTGACAACTAAAAAGTTACTAGAAACAGTACAGGCTTTGGAGAACAACTCAGGGCTAGCTCTAAATCTCACAGGTTTACTAACTACAGGCTTACCTGCTTTTCCTGAAAATTTGGCTGTTTTATAATTCCATTAGAAACAGCCTTGGACCCCGGAGACTTAGAGACACTCACATCTTTTTGATTAGACAAGATGTCAAACAGAATCAAAGAACCTAAGTAAGAAAAAGACATATTGTGCTTTATAACAAAGTTACCTACCCCAAGTATTTTCAACACTAAACAAATCCTCCTGGCTTTTTTTTTAGTCTCTAGCAGAAGTCATACAAAGATGAGAAGCTGATTAAAATCCGATAATCAGCACCAGCAAGACGGCTGGCTCAGCCAGTAAAAGAATCTGCTGTGCAAGCTTTGCAACCTGAATTTCATCTCCAGAGCCCATGTGTTCTTAGGTTTCTGTCAACTTGCCAGAGCTAGGGTCATGAGAAAACAGGAAACCTCAACTAGAAAACACGCCATCACACTGGCAATGATTCAAGAGGAAAAACCCACCTGCTCTGGGTTGGTGCCTTCTCTGGGCAGGTGATCCTGAAGTGTACTGAGCAGGCCAGGAGGAGCAAACCAGGAAGCAACACTCCTCCATGGTCTCTGCTTCAGTTCCTGCTTCCAGGTTCCTGTGTACACAGGAAGCCCTGCCCTGCCCTTCCTTCAGGATGGACTACAACTGTAAGCTGAAATAAAAATCTCTCCTCCCCAAGTTGCTTTTGATCATGATGTTCATCAAAGCAACAGAAAACAAAGTAAGGCACAATGTAAAGGTGGAAGAGAAAGGACACTACAGAGCTGTCCTCTGACTGCGCACAGGTGCTATAGTACATATGCCCATTCGTGTACGTGTGTATGAGTCTTGTATATGCTCTAAGTTTTGCAGCCAGAAAAACACAAAGCAACTTCTGAACAAACCAAACAAGCAAATCTGAAATTACATGGGACAGTTTTACCTTCCCATTCTAGATCTAAAAATATTCCTGTTTCATCTAAGAACAAAACAACATGTACAGTCTAATGGGTAGAGAGACGGCTCAGTGGTTACTTGCATCCTGTTCTTCCTTCCAGAGGACATAAGCTTGGTTCCTAGCACCCATACCCACCAGTTTACAAGCACCGTTCACTCCAGCTCCGGGAATGAGTTACCCTCTTTCTGGCCTCCAAGGAAACCCACATACACATGGCATATATTCAACAGATCCACACTCACTACATAAATGAAATAAAATCTTAAAACAGTGAAAACACATAGCCTTCCTCTGCTACTGGACACGACAAGCAAAGGCAATCTAACCACAAAACACTGTCTTCTCTTCAAAACCCAAGCTCTCTAAATCTTGCAGCCAGACAAACACAAAGCAATGACTGGACAAACCAAACAGGCACATCTGAAATTACGTGACACCTTTACCTAAACTGTGACCAGCAACAGAGACCTTTCCTTTGAAGTTTGGGTTCCGACTCAAAAAGAGCGAGTATAGCCGGTTTATCTCCACTCCCACTTTCTCCACAATTGACTGGCAGTAGGTAGGGCTGTTGTAAAACAAAATGTCTAGCAGAGTCTCATTAGTAAAGTGCCGAAACCGACCGATACTTTGCAAAGTGATTTTCTTGATATTCCTGTTTTAAAAGGAAAAACAAAGTTACTATTAGTATTTACCTTCAACCTCTGGGTTTTTAACAGTTTAGATTTTTATTTCTGAAAGAAAAAAAAAACATACAAAGGTACAGATTATATATTAATTAGTACAATGAACTTATAAATGCCACAGGCTGATTTATACATAGAAAAGCCTACCATCCCATTTTCTTCTGACTAACTGAAAATCTGTATGCCTGACAAAAATTGTGTCTGGCAGAGACAAGAGGCTGTCACAGTTAGAATATAGAAGGAGTCACTTGAAGCAAAAACTCTTCAGCATCCACTGAGGAAGCAAGCACCTCACAGTACAGTACAATGTGGCCAGAATGCTGTCCGCAGGGATAGCTTTATTAAAGTATGTGCCCTGACACATCACAGGGACCACTAACTGGGAGCATTTTATTAGCCATGTGTGGCAGGGTAAATATTATCTGAAACCGTGGCTCTGAAACTGAGGGTGGTTTTCTGTCACAGTGCCTGGTGAGTGCTGCTAGCCCTCAGTGGCATCGATCAACTCTAGGATGTTAAACATCCTACCATTCAACAGCCTCGTGCATGCCCACAAAGAAACTGTCAATCTAAATCCCAAACAGGGGTGGAATTTTTTGCCCCATGGGAGATATCACGTGGTGAAGAAGATCTATTTAGTTGTTAACCAGACAAGGAGGCTGTTGAGCATTCCCAGCAGGCCCCACCTAACCACAGCAGGTCAGAGTGGGTTTTAAAGCCAGCTACAGAGCCAGGGTGTGTTCACCACACCTGGGAATCTGAGTTCAATTTCCAGTACCAAAAATAAACTCAAAGTGTCTAAAATTATTCCTAAATCCTCTTAAATATTTACAGTGAGAGCAAACACACAGATATATCTGAGGAACAGTCACATATTTATAGTGTAACTAGCATTTCATCACATCAGAACAAGATTATCATTAACATAAAGAACCTTATTTGCTTAAGTTGGAATAAGCCAGTTTGCATTAAGGTTTAAATTTGCCTCTAACTTTAACTGCTCTGAAAAACATGACATCAAAATCTACAAACCTGTCCACACCCGTGGCATGCCCACCCAGGGCACTATGCCAGTGAACTGGAAGGAACTCCACTCGGCTGACTTTCCCATCGTCTATAGACTTCTTGAAGTGTGTCTGCAGCAACTTGAGAGAAACCACCCTAAAATCATCCACTAAGAAGAAGAAGAAGAAGAAGAAGAAGAAGAAGAAGAAGAAGAAGAAGAAGAAGAAGAAAGAAAAATCAAGAGGTAAATTGTTTATCTTAGCTTGGAAGCTAATTAGTTAACTGAAATGTGCTGGCATTTTTAATAGTATAAAGATATATGTGTTTAAAAATGATGACAAAATAGTAAATGAACAAATCCAACTGTTAGGAAGTCCTTAAAAAGTTTTATTATTTTTGAAGCCTAAAAAAATTACTTAACCACCTCTACATGTAAGGCCAGAAGACTGGAATCAAACCCCTCCTTGGCATCAGGTTCCAGAACTGACTAACAGTGACAATAGAGCACTTAATTCAGCTAATGCCTTTCCTCACTAGAGGAAACAGTAGCAAACTCACACCCAGAGGTATATTTGTGAGGGATACAACACAAGTGATACCAAGTGTCCAGTAAATGCAAACTACTATTGCAGACAAAGTCTTTACATTCCCAGCCCAACTGAGAATGGTTGGTCACTGGCATGTCCTTAAATGGCTTCTCAGAGGATTCCCTACGTATCAGTTCAGTGCATAGGAGCTCCATGCTTCAAGTGCTCAGGCAGGAAACTGTCTGCCAAAACGTGAAATTATTCTCATGGCACCTTCTAATACTTTCTACTGACCATAGAAATCTCCTCTTTTAGCATATTCAGCCACAAGTACACAGCTAGGAACTACCATAAAATGCATACTAAAGAGCCTTTCTGTCAGTACTCAAGTTCTTCTATGAAATGAAATGTGGCTTGCACTTACCACATTCAATAATGCTTCTAAAGCGCAAGTCACACACTGGTCCAATTCCATGCACCATGAACACCAAATGATCAACTTGAGGCATCTCCCCTAGTAAAAGAAACAAATAATAAAAGTCGTCATCACACATACACACAAGCTGAGAATTCAGCACAGTTAATTGCTAAATTCTTTTCTTGTTTGTTTTTAGTAACAGGGTTTCTCCGTGTAGCTTTGGAGCCTATCCTAGAACTCAGTCCGTAGAGCAGGCTGGCCTCAAACTCACAGAGATCCACCTGCCTCTGCCTCCTGATTGCTGGGAATGTGTGTGCCACCACTGCCCAGCTAAATTGCTAAATTTTTGATACCTCTTTTATCATTAACTAGCCAAATAATTTGGAGGCAGAAGTAGAAAATCTCTGAGAGTTTGAGGCCAGCCTGGTTACAGAGAGAGTTCCAGGACAGGATCCAAGGCTCACAGAGAAACCTGTCTCAAAAACAACAACAAAAAACCTGGCCAAAGAAATCCATTACCCTTCTAAGTAAATATCCCTCATTACCCTTTATCAAATTAGAATAATCTGGCTACCTTGACAAATAACGGGCCAGTCGGTGGTGGCACACACCTTTATTTAATCCCAGCACTCAGAAGGCAAATGCAGATGGATCTCTGTGAGTTCGAGGCCAGCCTGGTCTACAAAGTGAATTCCAAGACAGCCAGGGCTGTTACACAGAGAAACTGTCTCAAAACCAACTACAAAAAAATTAAATTATTAAAAAAGCTCCCCAGAGGCTGGAGAGATGATTCAGCGGTTAAGAGCACTGACTGTTCTTCCAGAGGTCCTGAGTTCAATTCCCGACAACCACATGGTGGCTCACAACCACCTTGAATGAGATCTGGTACCCTCTGCTGGCATGCAGGCAAAAGACTGTATACATAATAAATAGATAAAAATCTTTAAAAACAAAAAAAAGCTCCCCAGAGCACTAAGCCCGACATGGACAAGCAATCTGCCAATATAAAACATCTATGTTCCCAAAGTCCTTCTCCTTAATTCAAAAATGTACTAGGAGGGCAGGTATGGTCTTGAACACCTTCATTCCCATCACTCTGCAGGCAGAAGCAGGTGGATCTCTAAGTTGGAGGCTTGATGGTCTACATAGCAAGTTCAAAGCCAAGCAGGGCTATACAATGCAACCCTGTCTCCAAACAAAACAAAAGAAAACCTCTAGAAGTATGGTTTGAATGATAATGGCAGCCATAGGCTCATATACTTAAATGTAGCCACCATTGAGTGGAACTATTTGGGAAGGATTGGGAGGTGTGGCTTGGGGGATATCACTGAGGTTTCAAAAGCATACACCAAGCCCAGTCACTCACTCTTTGCCTCTGGAACAGGATCTAAAGTTCTCAGCTATTTCTCCAGCCCCACACCTGCCCGCTTGCCTGCTCAGCGGCTTGCTGCCATGTTCCCCATCATGATGAGCCCCTATAAATAATCCAAAACCTTTTCATATAAAGATAAAAACGAAAAAAAAAAAAAAAGAAAAGAAAAAGATAAAAATGAGTCAAACTTGGTGGTTCATACCTTTAATCTCAGCACTCAGGAGGCAGAGGCAGGTAGAGTTCTAAATTCCAGGACAGCTAGAACTACATAGTGAGATCCTGTTTCCAAACAAAAAGATAGAAATGTAGAGCTGATAGTCACTCTCAGTGGTTCCAAGTGCTTATTCTGGCAAAGGATCCAGGCTCAGTTCCCAACGCCCATATGGTAGCCCACAACCATCCCTAACTCCCAGGAGATCTGAATCCTACTTCTGACCTCTGTTGGCACACACATGGTACATGAACATATATGCAGGCAGAACACTCACCACTTGTAAAAATAAATAAAAATTAAAAAGGATAAATAATAAGAAAAAAGAAATGTGACCAGCCTATATGGTTGAATTCTGAGCACTCTGGCTGTAATTTTAATAACTGCTTCTTTTTTCATAGTGAACAATGAAACTGACACAGCAGCCCAAACAGACCTTTCTCCTAAGCAAACTAAACATACCATCAGGAATCTCATCAAGGTTATCGTCAATTCCACGCTTTACAACTCTGGGCCTTGTCTGTCCATCTTGTGTCGTCCCCCACTCATCTGGCACTGAAGAAGGCTGGAACTGGACAATAACCTTCAAGACACAAGATTATGACAAGGCTCATTAGCAAAATTATTTCCCACTATAATCTAAGCAATATATTTTTTTTGGGGGGGGGGTGTTGTTTGGTTCTCAAGATGGATTCTCACTACACATCCCCTGACTGGCCTGGAACTTGTTATCTAGACAACGTTAGACCAGAACTTGCAGCCATCTTCCTGCCTCTGCCTCCCATATGTTGGGACTGCAGGCATGTACCACTAAGCTTACTTCAAACTAATGTGTTTAATATGAAGAATCCTGTGCATTACAGTATATATGGTTATAAATGAAGTAGACCTGTTCCCCAAGCAAATTCTGTAAAAGTCTGGCTACCATTAACTATCAAAACTAAACATATTGTTATTTCTAATGCTTATGCTGGAAAATCATACATCAAAATCAAAAGTAGTATATATTGATTTTTTTCCTCCAAGTTTGATTCTCAGCACAAGAATGGGAAGGGATTATTAAGGTGTGTGCACATGCACACCTGTGTAGAGATGTAAGACAACACAATAGACATTGACGTTGGATGGGGAAGGGGTCTGGATGAGAGGGTGAGGATAGGAACAGGAGGGATCAGGTGGGGGAAGGATGGAGCGAGAGAGTACTGTGAGAGACAACTGGAATCTGGGGGCATCTCTGGGACTCTAGAAACCTAGTGCAATTGATAGTCCCAGCAATCTATGAGGATGACCCTAAGTAAGAGTCCTAGCAATGGGGGATATGAAGCCTGAACCAGCCTTCTGTAATCAGGCAAGACTTCCATAGAGGGACTGCCAATTAAACTGGGCTCATAGGGGCTCACAGAGACTGAACCAACAACCAGGGAGCCTGCATGGGACTGACCTAGACCCTCTGCTTATGTTATGTAGCTTGGTGGGAGCAGGGGCTAACTCTGACTCTGTTGTCCTTTTTTTGAGACCCTTTCCTCCCACTAGATTACCTCATCCAGCTTTAATAGGAGAAGAAGTGCCTAGTCTCACTACAACTTGATATACTCTGACTGGCTGATATCCATGAGATGCCTGCCCTTTTCTGAAGAGTAACAGATGAGAAGTGGATGGGAGGCGGGCCTGGGAAGAGAAGGAGGGGAAACTGAGGTTGGGACCTAAAAACAAAACAAATAAGTAGGGAAAAAAATCCACACATAACTTTGACTCTCCAAAAACTTAAAAACAAAAACAACAAATAAACAAAACCAAACAAAAAATGCAAAAAGAAAAACTGATTTCAATATTGAGATATTGCCAAAGGAGTGGTGCACGCCTTTAATCCCAGCACTTGATATGCAAAGGCAGGTGGATCTCTGTAAATTCAAGGCTAGCCTGATCTACAAAGTTCCAGGACAGCTAGGACTGTTATACAGAAAAACTCTGTCTAAGAAAAATAAAAAAATAAAAATCCCAGCACTCGGGAGGGCAGAGGCAGGTGAATCTCTGAGTTCAATCCCAGTCTGGTCTAGCCAGAGCTACACAGAGAAACCCTGTCTCAGAAACACAAAACAAAATAATAACAACAACATTTCTACATACCCACTGATTTACAAATTGTTTCTCCCAGCTGCTCTCACAATACAAAGGCAGAGCTGGTAACTCAATAGAGAGCAGACAGCTTGCAAAGCTTTGACCATTTTCTCTGGCCTTTTTTAAAGAGTCAGCTTCATCAAACCAAGTGAAAAGATTCACCAAGCTTCTTCTAAGGTGATATTCAATACCAGTAACATGTTACCCAAACAGAAACTTCATGAGAAAAAGTTGAATTTCCATGATTAATTATTAAATTATTCCAAAATACACTTGCCAGGCATGGTGGTTTGGAACTTTAAAGCAAAGGAAGGTGGACTGGATCTCTGAGTTCATAGCAGCCTGTTCTGTATAGTGAATTCCAGGACAGCAGGGCTACATAGAGAGACCCTTTCTCAACATATATACTTACACACACATATATATATAGTGTATACATGTGTGTGTTTAAGTAAAGAATAAAATTAAAGCTGGGGGGTGCTGGTGCACACCTTTAATACCAGTACTCAGGAGGCAGAAGCAGGTGGATCTCTGTGAGTTCGAGGACAGCCTGGTCTACAGAGGGAGTTCTAGGATAGGCTCCAAAGCTACACAGAGAAACCCTGTCTCGAAAAACCAAATTAATTAATTAAAAAACAATACAATTATTACAAAGAAATCCTTGCAAAAACACTAAAAATGAAATGGTATCACACATCCAGCAGAAAAGCCTTTAAAGGGGGCCTCCCCCCATCTCAGAGAGCACCTCACCTTTGGGTTGTGCATAACGATAGTCTCTCCACTTGGAAACTCTAATCTGCGGTGCCACTGATTCGTCGTTACAGCTTTTTTATACTCAGCCTGCAGTGACAAAACAACACATAGTCCAGTCAGTCACTACCCACATCAAGACAAGTGTGGAGGAGGAGTGGAATGATGCTGGCAATGCAGCAGGAATAGTAGGTCACCATGCTTTGTGTCCTCCAACACAAACTACTCCAGGGTCTGCTCTCACACACTCATAAGTACTGTATCTCCACTACAAGGAGAAGACAATGGAGGGTTAGACAGTGTATCGGTTTCTTAGGGCTGAAGAAGTCAAGCAGTATAAAATGAACTTTTTGTCTCATACTTCTTAAGGCTACCTCTCCAAATCACAGTGACAGCAGGACACCAATCCCTATGAAACCTGCACAGAACGTCCCTTCTAAGAACCACTGCCTGGCTACAATCAAGACTAGTCCTTGGCAGAAGCCTAACTCCAAATTTTGCCTCTATCAAACCATAGACAGCATTCTGTCTATCTGAACATGTTTGTCTTGTTTGTGATGTACAAAGACACTGGCTATATGGAGTTAGGGGCCACCCTCCTCAAGTAACTTCATCTTAACTGATTTCATCTATAACAACCTAGTTCCTCATAAAGTTGCTTTCATAGGTACTAGGGGTTGGTAAATCAACAGTATTTGGAGTAGAGACGAAGGAGACACATTAAGTCTCTCAAGGGCTCTGAGAAGACAACTTTGATGCTGAGACTGCACATATACACACAGTATTTATTTAGCTCTACTCCTGATACAACCTCTGCAGTCCTCTCCCCATCTTTTTTAAACCTTCCCTCCATAAAGGTCACGGGGCCCTCGCCCCTGGGAGGAGGGTGTAATCTTGCTCTAACCTTGAATTCCTGAGCCCAGCAGCTCATATCACTATGTACAGCCTATGGATATATTTTCTCTCCTCAAAATGCTAGAAATCAAATCCAGGGGTCTTGTGCACACTAGGCAGACATTTTAAACTCCACTGCAAGTCCTAGCCCTCATGAGTATCTTTTATTTATTTTTTATTTTTTTAATTTTTTTTTTTTTTTCTCAAGACAGGGTTTCTCTGTGTAGCTTTGGAGCCTATCCTAGCACTCGCTCTGGAGACCAGGCTGCCTCGAACTCACAGAGATCCGCCTGCCTCTGCCTCCTGAGTGCTGGGACTAAAGTCATGCACCACCACCGTCCAGCTGAGCATCTTTTTTTTTTTTTTAAGATTTTATTTATTTATTATGTATACAGTCTTCTGCCTGCACACCAGCAGAGGGCACCAGATCTCATTCAAGGTGGTTGTGAGCCACCATGTGGTTGTTGGGAATTGAACTCAGGACCTCTGGAAGAACATCAGTGCTCTTAACCACTGAGCCACCTCCCCACCCCACCTACCCCCACCCCCACCTCCGGCTGAGCATCTTTTACTGGCCTTTTTTTGCAGACTTTGGCGTTCTCTTGGCATTATAAACAGCCCTTCTATTATGACTTCTAACTGACCAGTTCTACTGCACAGGGATGTCACTAATTTACATTGGTTGACTGTAAACAGTCACTCTCAACTGTTGTATTTGGGCTAATGGTATTTCTAAAGGTTCTCCTGGTTTTCTACAGAGACAATCATGTTATTATCCATGTTCTTTGTCCTGGCACTCAGATAGGACAGTATCACCAATGGAACACAGAGTCAGATGCATCAAGTATCACACTCTCACTTCCCACCCTCCTTCGCCTCCTCCAATACTTTCTTGGAAAGTATTTCTTGGAAAGCTGGACAGGAGCCTGAATAGCTACCCCAGCCTGGAGCCTGTGTCACCTGTACAATATTATCATTACAGTTTTTTTAAAAGTGCTTACTCTGTTTTCAGATATTTGTACTTGAATATTGTACTTTTAGCTTCAAATAGTAAGCCTGAAATATCTGATTTTGTGATACTATAACTACAGTAGGGCCCTACCTAAAAGAACAAATAATTAATTATAGTATATCTTTAGTTATTTGCTTATTTAGATTCAAAATTAAGCACTAGGAATCAGCACCCTGTTATACATTCCCCCTTATTTGACTAGCTAAAATCCAGAAGACTCAGTGGATAAAGGCACTGGCTGCCAAACCTAAACACCCGAGTTTCATTCCCAGGACCCATGTGGTAGAAAGAAAAGAACCAACTCTGGCATGTTCTCTGACCTCCAGTCACACACCACAGTGAGCACATACACACACACACATAAATAAGTACCATAAAGCTGTTTCAAAAATCATGCTGTAGCCAGGCAGAGGTGGAGCATGCCTTTAATCCCAGCACTCGGGAGGCAGAAGCAGGCAGGTCTCTGTGAGTTTGAGCCCAGCCTGGTCTACGGAATGAGTTTCAGGACAGGTTCCAAATCTACACAGAAAACCCTGCCTTGAAAAATCAAAAGGAGACTGTTTTTGTAGATTGATTCTCTCTCTAGCCAAGGCAGTCCTCAAATTCATGATAGCCTGCCTTGGCCTCATGAATACTGAGATTACAGACAATTGCTACCACGTCTGGTTTCTGCCTAAATTTGTTTGAAGGCTTGATATGAGCACCTCAGCAGACTGCCCCCAACACACCCCGATACAATCTTATCTTGACACTGGGTTGAGATATATATATATATATATGAAGTACTTCCTGAATAATGATACTACCTAAAGAGCAGTCTCCTTAGTGACCAGGATCAAGACAGACCATCTTGTAAATAAAGCCATCTCTACTGTGAGTGATGTTACAGAAGCCCCTCACATACATGTCTATGTTTTGTTTAAAAAAAAAAAAGTATAAAAAGGTAAACATCATACCTCTAGTTTTTCACTGAACTCTTCTGTATAGGGAATAAATCTGCTATCTGTGTCCCCCTTGTAAAACCAAGTACAGCGTCTCACTTCCGCTGGCTCTTCCTCCCAATACACAGACTTCCTCATGCGATCATAGAGGTAGACATCGTAGCGTCCTCCATCCGTGCCTAAAACCACACTTTCAGGATCTGGCTGCACTAGGAACCGAGAGAGGACATTTTCCCCTAATGTTACCAGGCACAATTGAAAATGCAAGTAACATGAACTTTAATATTCATGATGCTACTAGTCAATACTCAAAGAACACAATTAAGCTTGTTTTTATTTTAAAACACAAGATAATCTGTATTACTCAAAATTATGACATACATGTATTTTTTTAATTTATTTTTTGAGGCAGAGTCTCACTATGTGTTACAGCCTGCTCTAACGAGTCATCTGAGTTACCTGAGTAGGGGCGTGAGGATTGAAAAATGGCAGATAAAGAAACAGAGACAGAAACACAGGATAGATTGGGGAGGACTGCCCAGCCCATGCCTTTGAGCACACCGGACAGCCCCGAGTTTAATTTACACCTTGCCTACATACAGACTAGAGGCCAAGCAGAACAAAGAGCAGCACCGTCAATTAACCAGCTCCCTACACTGTCCTTGAATCGAGGAGCAGCCAGATTCACTATCTAAAATGTGTGTCCTGCTAGTAGCAAGCAGCTGCATTATCTATCTGTGTGCCTACAGCTGGCATCTAGTAGCTCAATAGAGAGATAGTATACTCTGTCCCATGGACTTAATCAGAACTTTCTCACGGCTCTCAAGGAGACTGGAGCAAGCAAGCTTGAACTCTAATGTCTTATAAGTCAGAATAGACTCCAGATGGAAACTGAGTCCCAAATGAATACACAAGACATATTAATTATGAAACTATTGGCTGGTGACTAGGGTTTCTTATTGGCTAGCTCTATCTTAATTATTAACCCATAACTATTCATCTAAGTATTTCCACATGGTCTTCTCTTACCGGAGAATGCCTCGCTTGCGTCCTCTTTTCCTGGGAGTCATATGACAACTATTCTCTGCCTACACTTCCCAGACCCTCATTACATAACTATGTAGTCCAGGTGGGCCTCAACCTCCCAGCAGTCCTCCTGCTCCAGTCTCCCATGTACTGAGATCACAGGGGTAAGCTGCCAAGAGTCTACTTATGACTCTTCTTGAGTAGAAAGAAAGAAGGCAAGCTTTAAAATCACAAATCATGAAATAACAAATAGTTCATGATTTTTTTTTTTTAAATCAAACCAGACTGTCATACACCTATCATCTCAGCACTTGGGTATGAAGTCAGGAAGATTATAAGTTCCTGGCTAATTCTGGCAACATGGTAAGTTAGAAACCAGCCTGAGCTGAATGAGATCCCATTTCAAAAGTAAAACAAAGCAATAGCATCAATGTACCACAGAGTTCCATGAAGTATATTGCTAGAGACTAATGACTGATATTTAAGTCCCATAATCAAATATCAAGATAAAGAATCATATTTGTATGCAAGACTTCTCAGAGTCTTAAGACACACCTATGTAGCATCTCTCTCAAGAGGTAGACATGAGAATAATTATTTCCAAAACTCATCTGACCTCAGAAAATTTTTTCACAGAGCATTTCACAAACCAGAGTTCCAGAGGAAACACTTGATGTCCTATAACTACAAATGAGTAAGGTAAATGGGAAAACTAACACTTGGATTATGTAAGAACTGTACTTCTCACTGGGCAGTGGTGGCACAGGTCTTTAATCCCAGTACTCGGGAGGCAGAGGTAGGTGGATCTCTGTGAGTTCGAGACCAGCCTGGTCTACAAGAGCTAGTTCCAGGACAGCCTCCAAAGCCACAAAGAAACCCTGCCTCAAACCACCACCCCCCCCAAAAAAAAACAACTGTACTGTATTTCTCTTCTCTGATTTAAAACAACTTTTTGGTTGTTTTGCTTCACTGAGACAGGGTCTAACTAAACAGACCTCACTATGTAGACTAGGCTGGCCTCAAACTAACAGAGATCTGCCTGTCCCAAGTGCTGGGATGAAAAGTGTGCCATTGTGCCCAGATAAAACAAAACAAATTGCTAAACTGTTTCTTTAAATCCTTTGCTCAACAACTCACCATCTTAAAGTGGGGTCTGGAGACCTACACAGATCAGGAATCTAACAGTTGCAAAAAGTAGGTCATGGAGTGGATAAACACCCTTCATCTTTTCTCTTCCTCAAATGAGATGGAATAATGCAAAATGGGTACTTACCTGAATTATAGATCTCTTCAAGATTCAAAGAGTCAAGCACACTGAAAGGCATCCATAGCTGTTTCTGTTCTACCTCCTTGCAGTAAAACCAGTGAGGCTGAACAGGTTCATAATGGTTCTGAAGTACGAAAGGAGAAGGCCCCTGTACAGGGGCTCCTGCGGGTCTGGCAGGGACCTGCTGTGGTGCTGGTGACTGCACTGATGGAGGGAGCTGAAGGGAACGAGGTTAAAATTGTCACATGTGCAAAAATGACATTCTCTAACTGCTTCAGAATCCAACTGACGTCAATAATAATTATCCTACATGTATTTCTAGGTAACTATTTAGTGTCATAACTAGTGTGATAAAACTTCAAACCAGTTGCAAAATAAACTAGACTTCTGCACACTAATGGCAAATATATTCCCATATTTAACCTCCACCAACACAGGATTTCTCTATGTAGCCTTGGCTATCCTAAAACTCACTCTGTAGCCCACGCTGGCCTCGAACTCACAGAGAGCTACCTGCCTCTGCCTCTGCCTCCCAAGTGCTGGGTTAAAGGTCTATGCCACCACTGCCTGGAAATTTCTAAATTTTTACTGAATCTATTTTTAAATTTTTTCATACAATATATTAGATGTATATTTCCCTCTACCAACCTCTCCCAAGTCCCCAATCACCCAACTTCATGCTCTGTCTTTTAAAAACAAATTCCAAAACAAACAAAAAGCACACACAAAAAAAACATGGAGTTTAGCGGGGTGGTGGTGGCACATTCCTTTAATCCCAGCACTTGGGATTTTGTATGGCTTGAACTTGTGCAGCATGCACAAGACCTGCGTAAGTCCCACAATTTATAACATCTTTACATGACCCATACTTCTTGACCCAGGCATTCCATTCTAAGTATGTAAATATGTACATGTTAATCTAACACACACAAACAAACACACACACACACACAAACTATAAACATTAAAGTTAGTGGAGGAATCACTTTTAGTCCCTGTAACTGAGTGTTCTCACTAAGATAAGAAGCAGCTGGCAACCTAAGAAGACTACATTGCCTCAATTCTCACGTGTCCTTAGATAACACTTACTGAAATTATTCACTAAACTCAGAGAATATCAGCATGTACTAGGCAATTAAAATCAACTATTACTCCAGTAAATAGGCGATATAAACTTGAATATGAGCCATTTGATAGCTACCTTAAAACAAAATTGTGTATTTATTTATTTATTTATTTATTTATTTATTTATTTATTTATTTGGGTGGGCATGCTTGCACCATAGCCAAGTGTGGAAGTCAGGGGAAAAGTTGTAGGAGTCAGTTCTCTCCTTCCACCATACATGCCCTGGGATCTAAATCAGTAGGTCCTCAGGCTTCATGGCAAGTGCCTTTCCCCCGAGCCATCTTGCTAACCTCCAACTAGCTACTTTTAAAAGAAAGTTTACTTTTAAGCATGCAGTTTACAAAGAATAACCTTTGTGACATATACTATAATACCAAGTACTTGGGGCTAAGGCAGGAAGATCAAGAGTTTGAAACCAAACAAAACAATTTAGCACAAGATCCCATCTCAAAACTAAAAGGTGAGCTGGGGGTATTGCTCAATGGGAATGCTTACCTAACACATTTATCACCCTGGTTTTGATCACCAGTACACACCACACCCCTCTGTAAAAAAGCCAACCTGGTTGGCAGAGCAAATTCCAGGACAGCCAGGGCTAAACAGTGAAACACTGTCTCAAAAAAACTAACAAAAAATTCTGTCCTGGTGGTAGGGAGATGGCCCAATGCTTGTGCTTACAGAGAACCTAGATTCAGTTCCCAGGACCCAAATGGTAACTCACAACCATCTATAACCCCAGTTCTAGGGAATCTGACAACCTTTTCTGGCTTCCTGGGACACCAGGCATACACATGTGGTACACAGACACACATTCAGGTAAAACACCCATATATATAAAATAAGTTAAAAATATATTATATCCTCAGTGTATGTTAAAATGTATTAAGTTGAGCTGAAGAGATGACTCAGCAGTTAAGGGCATTGGCTATTCTTCTAGATGACCCAGGTTCAAATCCCAGCACCCATATGGTGGCTAACACCTGTAACTCCAGTTCCAGGAGATCTGACGCCTCCTTCTGGCCTCCAAGGGCATTGCATGCACAAGGTACACAAACACATATAGACAAAACAAAACACATAAAAATAAATAAACCTCAAAGAGTTTTAACGTACAAAGTTTTTTAAAACTTTCACTGAGAGAGAACACTGGTATGACGTCCACGTACCGGTGGCATCTGTCCTGGCGGCATTTGGTACGTCTGCACAGGAGGTCCGGTAGGCGGAGGGCAGGAAGGGTGGCCTGGTGTCTGGCATTGCTGCAGTTGTGGGGGTGTAAGGTAGGGATTCGCCCTGCTGCTGACAGGAGTGTGGCGATATGGGTTATGTCCTTGTTGAGGAATTCCTTGGGGGGGACTCCCAAAATTTGGAGGGAGACTACTGGGCTGAGATGGCAAATAGGTATTTATTCCCATCTGTGAGGAAGGTGCAGCACCATAATGAGCCTTTGAAACAGACGGTGGAAATGCATTCGACACATCTTGGGATCCAGTTGTAAAAGGGAGTGTGGCTGGGGGCTTGGAAAACGCTGACTGTCCAGCCGATATTGATGTAGTTGTGGAGGGCGACTGTCCAATGTTCCCAAAAGGGTCACTATTGCTTGATACCTGAGAGAAGTAACTGAATGTCTGCGGGGTGGAGGTGTGAGCAGAAGTCTGGCCAAGGAAACTATCCTCCTCACCAACATCTGTGGAGTCCTCTGCAATACAACAGGAGAGCACAGGATAACAATGGCTTAAAAGCAGCACCATCTCAGGAGGAGGCTCGGTGATGAGGGCCGAGCAACCAGATCTGTTACTCTGCAATTCTAATTTGTATTTTCTGCACTATAGGGAAAAAGGACAGTCCTTCCCTTAAAATCTTTTCTCTTAACCAGAGACCTCAAACCAGACCAATGACTGTTTGTGATGAACACTTAAAAGTAAAGATACATGATTCACTATGTCATACTACAGTTTCCCCTACAAGAGTTATCCTTTTTTTTTCTTTTATTCAATTTTATTTCATTTCATTTTGGTGGGGTCGGTGCAAGGGCAGAGGTCAGATATAAAGGGACAAGGAGATGAATGGGATCAAGATGCATGTGAAAGCCGGGCGATGGTGGCACACGCCTTTAGCCCCAGCACTCGGGAGGCAGAGGCAGGTGGATCTCTGTGAGTCTGAAGCCAGCCTGGTCTACAAGAGCTAGTTCCAGGACAGCCTCCAAAGCCACAGAGTAACCCTGCCTCGAAACACAACACACACACACACACACACACACACACACGATGCATGTGAAAGATACAAAGAATAAATAAAAAGTTTGAAGAAAAAACAAACACCTCTTGGGCTGGAGAGATGGCTCAGCGGTTAAGAGCACTGGCTGCTCTTCCAGGGACCTGAGTCCAATCCCCAACAACCACATGGTGGCTCACAACCATCTGCAATGAGATCTGGTGTGCTCTTCTGACATGCAGGTATACATGCCAGGAGAATACTGTATATATAATAAATAAATAAATCGAGCTAACATGGGGTTAGCTGGTTAAACAACTGCAATAAAAGACTCCATTTGTTCCCGAACGAATGGGGTCCTTGCTGCAGCTCTTATCCTCCAGTCAATAAAGAAACCTTTGTCCTTGAAATTAAATAAATAAATAAATCTTTAAAACAAGAACAAAAAGAAAACTTTTGGTCCATGACCTTAATTCCAGACTCAGGAAGCAGAGATAGTGAGTCTGAAGCCTTCCTGGTCTACAGAGTGAGTTCCAGGACAGCCAGGGCTTGTCTCAAAAAAAAAAAAAAAAAAAAAAAAAAGAAAGAAAAGAAAGAGAAAAAAAAAGAAAGGAAAAACATTTTGGAATGTGTGTTGCGTGGGAATCAGGATTCACTAGACTCAGTACAGGTTAAGTGAAGTTTATTCAGGGAGAATGCACTTACACAAGAAACAGATGACTGCTGCAGGTTCCCTCTCCAAGGATCCACTCAGGCTGCTCTACATGACCAGACCAGAAGCAACAGAGAGACCACCTGTGCCCCGACCCCAGACCTAAACCTACTCTCCATCATGTCCTTACCTGTGACCACACCCAAACAGGCATGGTCAGCACTACAGGTGGGGCGGAGTGGATATATCACTACAAATGTGCCCTTTCTATATAAATGTAATTATCTTTTGTAAACATTCATGTTTACAGCCAGGTGAGGTGGCAAATGCCTTTAATTCCAGTACTCAGAAAGCAGAAGTAGGTGGATCTCTGTTAGTTCAAGGCCAGCCTAGTCTACAGAAGTTCCAGGACAGCCAGGGCTACATAGAGAAACCCTGTCTGGAAAAAAAACAAAACAAAACAAAAATGTTCATGTTTATGTAAAAGATTTTTTTTAAAAAAAGCAATTTTGCGCCTATTTTTATATATTAAATCTTTTTTCCTGATATAATTCAAATGTTACCATATAACCAAACATATCTAATTCTATTTCTATAATCTTGAGGAAACTGAAACACAGGCAGTAGTTATACTGACACAAGTAGAAGCTTATCAGCCACCAAGCGCCATGCACTGGCACCATTCACTAAGCTGAGCAGTGCCGGGGGGAGGGGGGGGCTGGCTGACACAACAGTTTAAGATTGTCTCATGCAATCAAAAAACAGTACAGATGCTCAGTAAAGAGAGATCCAGACAGAAAAAAAAAACCCTTAACAGGTTACAGTTTTTAAAGGGGGTTGGTTACAAGTTGTTACTGGTCATAGTCAGAAAAAAAGCTAAACAAAGGAGTTAAATTCAAAGGTCTCTTTCTAAAGGAAAAGGGGGGGATATTGGAATGAAGGAAAAAGGGTAGATTGTTGAATCTACTTTAATTCAAAAAAACTATTAATCTCAAAATATTTTACATTGGTATGAATCTTCGCTTACTGATACAAATTTAAAGTTAATTTTGTTATACTGTATGCATGTTTCTACTCTTGTTTGGGGTATTGTATTTATGCAGCTCATTAAAAAATGTAATGTATAAACCAGGCGTTGGTGGCACACACCTTTAATTCCAGCACTTGGGAGGCAGAGGCAGGCAGATCTCTGTGAATTAAAGACCAAACAAACAAGGAAACAAACAAAAAACAACAAGGAGCATTTTCTCCAAATATGCCAAATACAAACAGGACTGGACATTGTAAATGTAATTCTTTTTTGTTTTGTTTTGTTTGTTTGTTTGTTTGTTTTTTGAGACAGGGTTTCTCTGTGGTTTTGGAGGCTGTCCTGGAACAGCCTTGTAGACCAGGCTGGTCTCAAACTCACAGAGATCCACCTGCCTCTGCCTCCCAAGTGCTGGGATCAAAGGCATTTGCCACCACTGCCCGGCAAAAATGTAATTCTTAACCTGATAATTGTTCTTATTTGTAGAGTTAAAGCCTTTCTTTTTATTTAGATAAAAGGGGAAAATATGGAATATTCCTTTACACTGTGTGAATATGTCACTATGATTGGTTTAATAAAAAAGATGGCCAGATGGTGGTGGCGCACACCTTTGATCCCTTTAAACAGCTAGGGCTGTTACACAGAGAAACCTTATCTTGAGAAACAACAACAACAAAATTAAAAATTAAAAGATAAAAGATAAAAAAGCTACACAGCCAGGAGCCAGGCAGGATTTTCAGAACAGAGAGACTGCTAGGAAGAAAGGTGGAGTCTGGGGAGTCTCAAGGTGGATGGAGAAGAAGCATGATGGGCAAATGAGCCTTAGGGCAGCACATGGATGAATAGAAATGGGATAATTTAAGTTGTAAGAGCAAGCTAAAAACAAGCCTAAGCTACTGGCTGAGCTTTCATAATTAACAAGGAGTCTCCATATAGTTATTTGGGAGCCCGTGGTCCTGATGAAAAACTCTGCCATCAAGTATGTGCTCTTTGTGTTCCCAAGGCAAGGTAGGTTACCCATTAACTGCAACCCCTAAAATTCGAGTAGCAGTCGTAACTAGATGTTCAGACATTAAACAACACCAAGTCACAGTCTGGTAAGACGGCTCAGCAGGTAAAGTTGGCTGCCCCAGAACCAACTCCCACAAAGTATTCTCTGATCCTCCATATATAACACACACACAATAAATAAATAAATGAAAAAAATTAACAAAACAGCAAGTCACTAGAAAGTTATTTTTCTAAGAGGAGGTCTCCTGACTCCTCTCTGGACACCTTCATCTTCACTATATTTTCAGCTCCAACAACAGCTTCTATTCTATCAAGTAATTCACACCAGATGTAGGATAACACACCTCTAATCCCAGAGCCCAGCAGGCAGAAATAGTGAGTTCAAGGCCAGCCTAGACTACAGAGTGTGTTCCAGGACAGCCAGGGCTACACAGAGAAACACTGTATTGAAAAAAGAAAAAACAAATAATTCACAAGGAATCATTTTCCCACTAACTGACCTCAAGAACTTCACCCCACTCTTCCTTGTTCTACTTTTATGAACAACTTTCAGCTTTCTCCTAATCTTTCCTTCCCTTGTTTTGGTCACCTTTATCTGCAACTGCTGAAGGTCTACACCAGTCCATCAGATGTGGAGCTGCTCCCAGCACACAGGCACATTATGGTCCCTGCCCTTGGAGAACTGCCAAAGCACTGGGCTCTCTGTGACCTCATAGTGATTCTGCCTTCCATTTCCAGGTTGTCCCAATTATACTTCACACACCAATAGTGAAGAGACTCCACTCCACAGGTTTGGTCATAATGCCCAAAACATTGTTCTAGTCAGCGTACAAAGTCTATGGCTGTCCTTAGCCTTTGATGGACCACACTATTCAAAGACATGTCTATGTCCCAGCTTCTCAGAGACTGAGGCAGACAGAACACTTGGCCCTAAAAGTTACAAATTATACTGGCCAACATGAAGTGTGGCCATTTGAATGTAACTGGCCCCGATAATCTCACAGAGAGTGGCACTATCAGAAGATATGACTTTGTTGGAGAGGGTATGGCCTGTTGGAGGAAGTGTCTCATTGGGCTTTGAGGTTTCCTATGCTCAGGATGCCACCCAGCGTCTCAATTGACTTCCTGTTGCCTGCAATATGTAGCACTCTAAGCGCTAGCACCATCTGCCTGCATGCCGCCATGTTTCCCACAGTGATGTCAATGGACTGAACATCTGGAACTGTAAGTGAACAACCCCAAATCAATGATTCCTTCTTAAGAGTTGCTGTGGTCATGGTGTCTCTTCACAGCAATAGAAACCCTAAGACATGAAATAATAATAATTATTATTATTAAAAATAATAATAAAAAAGAAAAAGATTCAACATATCTCTAGCTTCACCCTAGGAGCACTTTCTAATTCTGTACAGACACAAATGGATCTAGACCCACAGCTTGTGACTCTCCCATCTCATGTCAAATTCAGACTGTCCTCCTGTAGTCCATAACTTTCCAATACTTCTGGTAGACCCAGTCACGTGTGTCAAACTTAGCAAGCCTCACAATGGATTTAGTATCGTAACCATTCCCATTCCAAACAGAAATTCACCAACTATCCAGATGTCAATGAGAAACCTCACATCTCTCAGACCTTTAGTGTGTGTAGTCCTTCCAACATTCACTAAAGAACCAGGAGTGCAGTACCTACTACACACTAGCTGCAGAGGTTGGACTCGGAGCTCTAATGGAGGAGAATGGACCTTGACACTGACACAGAACTGATTGTCTGGCCTCAAGAGTCACGAGGCCTCTGATAAACACCTCTGCCATGGAATGCCCCTCAGTGGCAGACTACTTGCCTGAAGTGTGCAAGGCTCTGTGTCTGTTCCTCAGAAGGCTTGTGTCTGTTCCTCAGAGGGGGTTGAAGAGATGGCTCAGTGGTTATGAGCATGTGCTGATCTTAACAGAGGACCCACATTTGTTTCCCAGCTCACAACCACCTGCAACTCCAGCTCCAGGGAGATCCAAAGTCACTGGCTTCTGAGGGCAACTGTACTCATTTACATGTTTGTACACACACACACACACTAGTACACATTTTTAAAAATAATAAAACTAAACCATCAAGAATTTTAAAGAAAGTGTAAAGCTGGGAATGGTGTTTCATGCCAGCACCTACAGCACTTGGGAGACTGAGACAAGCGGACTGCTACAAGCCACCCTGAGCTACAAGATGACATCATGTCTCAAAAATCAATTAACAAATAAGTAAATCTAAAGGTGGGTTCAATTCCAGCACCACATGGCAGCTCACAACTGTCTGTAACTCCAGTTACAGGAGGGGGTCCAACACCCTCGCATAGACGCAGATGCAGGCAAAACACCAACACACATAGAATTTAAAAAAAGAAAATAAAATTTCAAGCACTGACAATAGCACACACATAAATCCATTATTATATAGCAAGGAAGATGGGCATGAATCAAACTCTACTCAGGATGCAGACAGTGACTGAAAATTCTGAGGCACTGCCTTATTTATTCCTGGATATTTCCATAGCACTCTGCGCCAGCCACAACAGTCCTTTAGCAAAGAAAGCAACACTTAACCTTTCAGCAACACTGCTTAAACGAGACAGATGCACTCTTGGTATTCACCCTACATCCCAATCCCCGCACTCACTCAACAAATCGTCACTGGATATCATGCATTCTGCACTCTGGGCTATAGTGGTGACTAAACTAAGTCCCAGTTTTGCGGACACTTACACTCTTGCCTGGTAGGATAAACAGGTGTGTGTGTACATGCCAGACAGAAGCACCAAGAAGAATCATGACAGAAAGGGGAACCTCCATACACAGGTACGTCCCATTTGTCTGCCTTCCCTTCTCCAGGAAGCTTCCCTTAGTCTTCCAAATAGGAATTATTTAGTGGAAAAGGGTCAGTGTTTGATAAGGACCTATGTGCTAGGCACGTTTATAAACAAGTCCCTGCAAATAAAACAGGTAAGAAGTTCACAGTCCAAATGGAGAGGCAGAGGTTCTTTCTTAGCTCACAAATATTTACACAACACTATGTGCAGAGCACTATAGATCTCTACAAAAAGAGAGAGACAGCATGGCTCGCCTTTGATCCCAGCATTCAAAGGCAGAGGTAGTAGATCTCTGTGAGTCTGAGGTCAGCCTCCTTTACATAATGAGTTCCAGGAGAGCCAGGACAAGGTAGAGATCCAGTCTCAAAAGTTGGGGTGGGAGGCTAAAAATATTAAATTTAAGCAGACGGGTAAAATGTCATGCCTGAGGCCACACAGTAAGTTAGTGGCAGGGCCAGGACTGGAACACAGTCTGCGCTTCTAACCACTACAGTTTCATCCAGAAGTCAATCTTCCCAGACAATACACAGAGCCTAACCAAAAGGAGGTTGAGAACAGGTGTGAGAGCCTACGAGAATAAGGCAAAACTCAGAGGAAGCCATACCCTGAAAAATGAGAAATGCATTCTGTACCTACACTCCGGATATTACATATCAATCCTAGTAGAAAGCGCTGTCTATCCTAGGAGGTATCCCCCTGAAACCCGGAGTCGTCTTCTAGTAGAGTTTATAGGACTCTATAGTTTACTGTCTCCTGGGTGGTACCCTGCCCCATCACGGGCGATTCCCAGTAAAAGGATAGCTTGCGGTATTCTAGCAGAGGGTAACTGTCAAATCTAGCTGCATTCCCTGCCAGCACCCAGCAGCACACCAGTGGGTGTTCAACAAGAACTTGTGCAATGACAGGGATTCCTTGGACCAAGAGCAAGGCTCATCACCTGGACCCCTCCTCCAGGATCGCACAGTCCCTGGCCCTCTGGAAGCTGGCCACTGCTGGCCCTGAAAAGAAGCTCAGAGAAAGCGACGCTCCTGTCCCACCCTCCTCCGAGCACACACTGGCCCCCAAGCGCCCTCGGCTCACTACCTCCGGGCAAGAGCAGGGAAGCCGGGGAGGCGGCGGCCTGCGTGACGGGGATGAAGGGCACGTTGAAGCTGAACTCCGTGGCCGAAGAAGAAAAGAGTAAGTTAGTGCCCGACGAGGGGGCAGACGTTCCGCCACCGTTAGTCTTCCTATCCGCCATGGCTGCAGACCCCAGCCGTTACGTGGCTCTGGGAGCCCGGTGCTGCACCACAGACAGGAAGCCGATCACCCAGGGTGCCACCGCACTTCCGCACTTGCGCACGGGGCCACAGGCTCGGGAGCTACTCAGGAACCTGTTCTCTTCCGGAAGCTGACGCCGCCCAAAAGCAATAAGGTGGAATCGACTTCAGGCCCAAGTGTGTCACGTGATACCCTCGGCCTCTCGAGACTAGGACAGACACAAGAACCTTAGCATAGAGGGGCGTGGCCGCTCTGGTTCCGAATCCAAGCACTAATATATACTGAAAGTCGCAGGTTCTCGGTTGCGCTGGACTGTCTGAATTTCTTATGGGCTATCTGGGTTTTTGTTGGTTTTTTTTATGTTTTATTTTTGGTTTATTTGCTTGCTTGCGAGGCAGGATCTCGCTATGTAGTCCAGACTGACCTTCATCCTCCTGCATCAGCTCTTCCAGTCCTGAGATTAATAATACCACACGCAGCAATTCTCATATCTTTAGGACAGGCAGTAGTAGCAAATGAGAGTAAGAATCACTATGTCCTTGATGAGGGGGGCGGGGTCGCCTGGGATTCTCCTATTGCCTTCCACAGCACTCTTCCTGTTGCCTCTTCCTATTGCCTCTTCCAAGTGCTTCAAAGGTCTGTGCACCACTACAGGCTACTATCTATCTCGTTGCACATATGCTTTGAAAGGTATCTTTGGAGCCTTGCGGTGGTGGTGCACGCCTTAATTCCCGCACTCGGAATGGGCAGAGGCAGGTGAATCTCTGAGGCAAGTGAGGTCTACAGAGTGAGTTCTAGGACAGCTAGAGCTACACAGAGAAACTGTCTGAAAAAACAAAAAGAGTGTCTTTGGTAAGGCAGTTCCAAATAGTAGACGATTTACCTTTCAAAGGGGCAGAGAAAAGATTTATAATTGCAAACATTCTAGAGTAACTGCTCTAACCTAGGGTCACAGACTTGTCTGCCTATTAGCAGGTTTTGGCTGAAAGAAAAACAGCAAACCCTGGCAGTGTTGAGCTTCTTAGGACAAGCATTTTAACAGGGACTGGAAGGAGGGAGAGTAGTGTTGGAGATGCTTATGGGTGAATCATAGATAATGGCCTCAAACTGCCAGAAGTCATGCTAGATTAGAAGTTGTCATTGCATTAATAAGCAAGGTGGAGAACTGAACACCAGAGAGTGATGTGTGAAACAGACCTGAAATATTTCCTTTTTTTTTTTTTTTTGGAGTTTACAGCTTAGCAAAATAATCAACTAAACACATAGTAACAATAACCTGCAGACTTTCCTTAAGTGTGTTTCCTGGAACACTGACATCATCAGGGGACAGAGGTCTAAACCTTCCATGAGGAGAGAACATGTATCTCTCTCCATCAAACCAATAGCAAAGAACCTACTCAGCCCGAAGTGATAAAAAGCTTTCCTGAGAAAGAAAAATTGCTCCTTAGCCTCTTTATAAGTGCAGGGACAATTTTCCTGACAGCTCGACTTATATGTGGTCACCTCAGAAAAGCCCAAATTCCAAAACTATCACTTTGAGTAATTAACTTCAACATATAATACTTAAAAAAAATAGACCACAACAGGAAGAAAACAAACTGAGTAATAATTAAGGAGAGCAAAAGGTCTGAAAAGGGCCTGAAAAGTGGCCTTATTCTAATCAGTTCCCCTTCATGGACTCCAAGCCTCCCAATAACACCATCAGATTAAAAGTCCATTACTGTGGAAAACAAGAGATGGTAGCATATGCCTTTAATCCCAGCACTCAGGAGGCAGAGACAAGTAGACCTCTGAGTTTCAGGACAGACAGGGCTACACAGAGAAACCTTGTCTTGAAAAAGCCCCACCACCACCACCACCCATTGATGGGGACTGGAGATGTAACTCAGTTTGGGCTATGTAGTGAGTTCCAAAGAAACCTGGGCTACAACAATAAAAATCAACAATCAATACATTTCTAAAGCCAAATCTTAGTGCAAGCTTTATTTTTTATAGTATGAGGAGCATAGCTAAAATATGACATTTCCCCCATTCAATTCCAAGAACATGACTACTGTCCCTATTGAATGAATTAATGGATGAATGAAGTGGTAATATCCTCTGTGTTAGCTACGTTTCTATTGTTTTGATAAAACACCATGACAACTTATGAAACTTATGAAAGATTTAATTGTGTTTCAGAGGGTCCAAGTCCATGATGGCCAGAGTACAGGACAAAGGCATGATGACAGGAACAGCTGAGATCATACATCATGATCTGAAAGCAGAAGGCAGAGAGAACACACAGGATGGTGGGAGGTTTCTGAAGCTCCAATGTAGCAGACATTCTTTTGGGCAACCAACCAGCTCCCAAATCATGACATGAACACTTAATATTAGTTATGAATGCTTGGCTGTTGTAATTTTTAAAATGGCTTGAGAGAGAAAGATGCTATGCTACAGAACTCATGTGGAGGAGTTCTTTAATTAAGGAAAAGGGAATGGAAAAACAGGGAGGGGAGGGTGGTGATCTGCTTCTGGGGACAGGAGCAGCAGAAAAGAGAGGCAGGGAGAGCTGGGAGAGACAGACAGACCAGCAGAGAAGCAGAGAGAAAGGAAAGACCAGAGAGAGGGGACAGGGAGGGAGAGAGAGAAGAGGCAGGCAGGACCCTTTTAAAGGGGAACATAGTGAATGTGCACAGGTGGTGCTCTTAGTGGCTGCAACTGAGGACATATCCTGTCAGAACCCCAAGGGCAGGTCAGTACAGATGCCTGAATACTAACATTGGCCTTATCTTATGCTTGTCCTACTAGCTCTTATAACTTAAATTAACCTGTTTATCTTCATCTATGTTTTGCCTCAGGACTTTTTACCTTTCTTTTATTCTGTATGTCCTACTCAATGTCTGGCTGGCTGGCTGCTGCCTAGCTGGCTGACCCTAGGAGTCTCACTCTTATTCTCCCTCATTCTCTTCTCTTTTGTCTCTCTAGCCTGGATTCCTCCTCCTATTCTCTCTGCCTGCCTGCCAGCTAGCCAGCCATGCCTAACCTTTCTCAGCCTAGCTATTGGCCATTCAGGTGCCTTTTATTAAACCAATCAGGTGCCTTAGGCAGGCAGCCTGACATGTTAAACAAATGCAGCATAAACAAATGCAACACATCTTTACATAGTTAAATATTCCACAACACTTCAAAGCCTGCCCCCATAACACACATCTCCTCCAACAAGATGACACCTCTTAATCATTCCTAAATAGTTCCACCAACTGGAGACTGAATGTTCAAACATATGAGCCTATGGGGAATTCTCAAAGAATAACACTGACTTTGCCTTGTTAGTTTTCTCAACTCACAAATGCCAGATGTAAAAGCATATTGAGATGCCAAGTCCAAATTACCTCTTCCATCCTGTAGCAAACTAGAGTTGAAGGCAACTGAGCAGAATCATATATAAGAAAAACTCCTGCCCTCCCACTGTTTGCATAAAAACAGGATACAGGTTTTTCAAGGTATCCTCCCTCCCCTTTCTACCAAATAATACAGAAGCTAATCATCTGGAAGAATTTTAGATCTTTATCAGCCCAGACGTGGAAAGATTTTATACACTACTAGACTATGTCTACCATGAGTCTCTCATATTTTGATTTCCTGTAACTTGTCTTTGGAAACTGAAAACTTCTGTCATTACAATAGAAGTTTATTGTTCTCTATGGATCACTGCTACATAACCCCACACTATAAACCATTTTAAGTTATTTGTCCCTGGTTGTTCATAAACTTGTGGCACACATGTTCACAAACTTTTTTTTTATGAGACAGGGCCATATGTAGCTCAGGCTGGCCTCAAACTGGGTATGTAGCCAAGGCTGGCTGTGAACTCCTGACCTTCCTTACCTTTATCTCCCAAGTGCTGGGAAACAATTCTTGGCAGCTTTCCCTGATCAGTGAGTGGGTAGACCAAGAAAAGCAGGGGGCAGGTTTTGTTCCCTTTCCCCACTTCCCTAAGGAAGTCTCTGGACTCAGTCTAGCTGTCTCTATTTCTCTGTTATCATCTCCCCCTCTTTTAACCCTTGCTAGGGATTAAACCCAGGGTCTCTTGCATATCAGGATGTCAGGCTGCCAGGTGAGCGCACTACCACTGAGCAGTTCTTATTCTTCACCTATCTAGTTTCTTTTTTTTTTTTTTTTTAAGATTTTATTTACTTATTATGTATACAACATTCTGCTTCCGTGTATATCTGCACACCAGGAGAGGGCACCAAATCCCATAACGGATGGTTGTGAGCCACCATGTGGTTGCCGGGAATTGAACTCAGGACCTCTGGAAGAGCAGTCAGTGCTCTTAACCTCTGAGCCATCTCTCCACGCCCCACCTATCTAGTTTCTAGAGTACCTTCAGATTACTGGTTTTTTGTTTTGTTTTGTTTTGTTTTTTGTTTTTTTTTTGTCAAGTAGGTACAGATGACGAAACCCGAATTTTCTGGTACTTCCCATACAGTGGGTAAATGGTTTCTTTATGAAAACTTCAACAATTCCTAAATCCCCTAGGCTAAAGGTTGCTGTGGAGTTGCCCTTCTGGATCTGCCCTCTAAGAGTATCCTGAGCTCTATGGTGAGTGAGTATCTTGCCACAGAAACTCCCTAGTTGCCAGGCAGAAACGCACCTGAGTGTTTTCCAGGTCAGAAACTAAAGACTGGGCAAGAACAGAGTTCTGAGCGCTTGCTTCTCCCGAGGAACCAGTTCCTCTGCAATTCTGAGATACCCACAAAGGCTGCAATGCCTCTTTGATAATTAACTCGTTCAGGAAGAACTCATTGAGCTGGGGACAAGTTCTTACATGGGATTGTGGGCAGGGAACCATAAAAAAGTTCTAGTGCCAAAATCAGAAGGAAAAAAGTCACAAAGAGATAAGATCCGGGGATACCAAATGGAGTTTTACTCCTTAAAAGTCTCTGAGGCCTGAGCCTTTTGGTCCTTGCGCCAGGACGCAGACTTTGAGCCGATGAGGCAGCCTGATGGAGCTTCCCATCAAGGCGGTCACAAGGTGACTCCTACACACAGCACAGTCTCTTTCCTCTGCCCATCTCCAAGATGGCGACCTCGCGACTGCCGCCCCCCCCGCCCCCGTCTCTACCCGCCTCCAAAATGGCCGCCGCGCCCCGCCCACCCGCTCCCCTCCGGGACTGCGCAGCACGCTCCCGTCGCCCCTCCCTCTCGAGCTCCACCCAGGTCGCTGGCAGCGCGGTCGGTGGCCGCGATTTCCCGCCATTGTGAGAAGCGGAGGTTGGGACCGTCAAGCCGCCCCTGTCGCTGGCCAGCAGCAGCTCTGAGGCGCTCGTCACCGCCGCAGCCTCTCCTGGCGGCCCGCGACTCGCGACGCCCCGCGCGTGGGAGGGCGCGAACGAGCCCCCGAGGAGCAGCCGGCTTCCGAGCGCGCTCGGCCCACGGAGCAGCGCCGCACCGGCCGCGCTGGCCCCGGCTTTCAGCGCCATGCCCTGTGGAGAAGACTGGCTGAGCCACCCGCTCGGGATCGTGCAAGGCTTCTTCGGTGAGCGGCGCGCGGCGAGCAGGGCCGGGAGGGGAGCCGAGTTCGCGTGGCCGGGCCTGTCGCGCGGCCGCACTCGCAGAGATGACCGCCGAGGGCTCGCGTGGCCCCGGGCCTGGCAGCCGAGCCGGAACAGCCCCTTTCGGGTCGCAGCCGCAGGTGCCGCCACCTGCCCTCTGCCCGGCTCCGGCGCGCAGGCGGCGGGGACGCAGCTGCGAGTGCTGGCTGTGATTGACGGCCTGGCTCCTGGCTGGTGGCCTACCTAGCCCGGGCGCTGCAGACACGGGGAGGTCCCCTTGCCCACCGAGGGCCCTGAGAGCGGCGGCGGCGGGAAGCCTGCCTGTGGGAGCCTGCAGGAGATTTCAAAACTTCCGGTGTGTGGGGGGTGGGGTGGGGTCCATCGCACAGAAGTTCGCTCTGCGGGCGTTTCCACACGACCCCCTTGAGATGGGTGGCAATGCCATATTTTTCTCCTCTGTTGACTTCAGAAACCGCCTGCTTTGTTACCTGCTCCCGTGCCGGGGCTAGCGAGAAATAGCTGTTTACATGAGTTTCTATAGAGCACGAGCCGATAGTGCTGTAGGCAAGCTAAGTAAAATTTTAGTTGTCATCGTCATCGTTCCTTTTTTTAGTTAACTAGACCTTCCTATTCCCACTCTCATCTCTGATTTCTTTGAGCCTAGTGACAACGGAGTCGGACTTTATTAGAAACCACTGATAGATCCGCTGCACCTGACTTGCATGGAATTAAAGGGTTGTGGAATTCTCTCAGCTCGAATAAAACAGGGGACAGAAGGGTATTTCATTGGAGAGTCCATAGTTAGCATGTGCAAGGCCCTGGGTTCCCTCCCTAACACACACACACACACACACACACACACACACACACGTACATACGTACGTACGTACATACGTACGTACGTTAGGGAAGAGTTAGTAAGAAGCTGGAGTCCTCAGCAGCCCATAACCGACGTTGTGAAATATATTCTTTTGTTCTGGCGGGGACTCATTGTATAGCCCAGGCTAGTTGTGTCAGTTCAGTCTCCTACGTGCTGGGGGTCACAGGTGTGAGCCACCATTCTCCGTGGAATGTGTAGTAGGGCCTTAATGCTTCCATAGCAACTATTCATTTTGCCTAGAATTCTAATTATGTTGTTTCCCAGGGTGAAACTAAAGCCAGCAGATAGAAGTACTGTAGTCAGTGAACACAAAATCTGATGAAGAAGGGGAGGGGATGGATGCTCATGCCCACAAAATAATAAAACATGGGCTTGGGATATAGCTCAGTAGTAGAATGCCTGCCTGACCTGCTGACTGGTTTGGGTACAGTGCAGGTGGAATGAAACAGATTCATATGCAGTAATTTAGGGTGGTTTTCAAAGGGAATAGGCAGCTTTCCTATGATTCTGTCACTTGGAAGGCTGAAGCATAATTGCTAGTTTCAGACTAGCCTATACCGTGAGAGCCTGTCTCTAAAGGGGTGTGTATGTGCTCTGTTCCTTCACTAAATACTAGTAATTGAAGCTTAAAACAGTGGACCCAACAATTGGTGTTGAATAATAATGACTCCCAAATGTCAAGTGAAGATTCAATTCCACATTGGCTGAAGGTGCAAATGCATAGGTACATTTTAGGAAAAATCCTTCCATTGTTAAAGGTTTGGGACTTTAAAGGGTTAAATTCCCATGACTGATATTAGAATTTTTTTCTCATTTCTTTGAGATGGGATCTTTAGGCCAGGCTGGCCTGGGGCTCATGGAAGTCCTCCTGCCTCAGCCTATGGATTGCTGGGATCACAGGCATGTGCCACCTTGCACAGCCAGAATATCCATTTATGAGAACTATCTCAGTACCCTGGACTTGCTGTAGTAATAAAGTGGTTTTAAATATGATAAGATTGGATGGTGTTTGGTTTGTGTTTGATTGTCTTTTTGGTGCTGGGGATTGAACCCAGAATAGGCATGTGCTCTACCACTGAAGCTGTAGCCTCTGCCCCAGGGAATTGTTTTAATTCTTGGGTTTTCTCTTCAGATAGAAAGATAATTGGTGTCTGTTTTTTTGTTCTGTTTTTTCTTAAGTGGGGACTCTTTAAGAAAGGAAATCTGAAGGGCCTCTGTCTTGTTTAGGGTGACCAGTTTGGTTTATTATGGTTGTCTACTCTTTATTTTGGCTGTGTTGGGATTGAACCTAGGGCCTCAAGTGTGCTGGGTAAGTACTCTACCAGTGAGCCATACCCCTATTTTCTTTGCATGGAGTTAGTTTGTTACAGTACTAGATATTACTGAGTCGAATCCAGTCCTTAGCTTTTTGAGCTAGTGTCTCCCTTGTAGCCTAGGGTTCTGAGCTTGTCATTCTCCTGTCCCCAATTTCTGGGATTACAGCTGTGGGTTATTATACCCTGCTCTATAGTTTCTTCTTCTTCTTTTTTTTTTTTTTTTTTTTTTCGAGACAGGGTTTCCCTGTGGTTTTGGAGGCTGTCCTGGAACTAGCTCTTGTAGACCAGGCTGGTCTCGAACTCAGAGATCTGCCTGCCTCTGCCTCCCGAGTGCTGGGATTAAAGGCGTGCGCCACCACCGCCTGGCACTCTATAGTTTCTTAAAACTGGAAAATGTGATGTTGTTCATATTGTCCTGAAATATGTATCTCTTAATATGTCTTGAACATCTTCCTATCTTAGGGAATTTATTTTACCATTCTGAATGTCCCTGTTGTATATTGTTCCACAAGTTTATTATCCCGTCTCATATTTTAAGATAGGTGACTAATCTAGAACTGTGTTGCCTGATACAGCAGCCGCTTACTTGAATTAGTTAAAATTACACAGAATTAAAGGTTAAGTTCCTTGTTGTTACTACATTTCAAATGCTCATTAGCTACATGTGGGCAGAGACTGTAAGAGGCAGCAGAGTTGTAGAATATTAAAAGCCTTATTTTTACGCGTGTGTGTGTGTGTGTGTGTGTGTGTGTGTGTGTGTGTGTGGAGTGTGGGTATGTGCATGTGAGTAGAGTTGCCCTTAGAAGTCAGAGGTGTTGTGTTGGGACCCCCCACACACACACACACACAAAACAAACTGGAGTTACAGGCTGTTGTGAGCCTCCCATGGGTGTTGGGAACCAAACTCGGGGAGCAGTTCTCCATCTTAACTACAGAACTACCTCCCTAGCCCCACGCCTGTGCTTTTAGGTGGGATCTTGCTGTGAGGTACAGGATAGCCTTGAACTCACTATGTAGCTCAGGCTGACCACAGGCTTAATCTTCTGCCTCATCACCTAAATGCTGGTATTACAGGCATGTGCCTCCACACCCAGTTTCTGTCAGTATATTGTATCAGCTTGAGTTATTAAATATTTCTTGTGCCACCACACCCAACTTCTTTCAGTGTATTCTATCAGCTTTAGATTTATTAAATATCTCTTCACCCTGTCCAGAAGTCTTCATCTTCAACACTGATGTCCTAGCCCAGGATCTGTGGTCAGTTTTTGGGTGTCTGTGACAGCCTCCTTTCTTGTTTCTAGTATAGCTTCTCTCCTGCACTTTCTGTGCTGGAACCAGTAGCTTTCAGTTGCTTCTAGACTCCCTCCTCCCCCAGTTTTAGTTTCATTAGGTAGTCCTAGGCTGCCCTTGAATTCTCCATCCTTCTACCTCAGCCTCTGGAGTGCAGAGATTACAAGCATACTCCACTGCATCCAACTCCTGTTGACCTTAGTATACTGTGACCTTAATATCTGATCTAGTCATTTTTTCTTTCTCTGGCACTTATTATCTAACCCAGACAGGTCTTGAACCTTCCAATTTCTGGGATTACAGGCATGTACCATCACTTCTGGGTTTTATCTGTGTGTCTTCTGAGGTGTTTTACATCTACTTGTGTGTTTCTCTTTGAGTATATATGTATAGGTGCCCTGGAATGCCTGATGTTGCAGGCAGTTGCTAGGAATCATTTTTTTACTCTGGTTTTCCTCTTATTTTTCATTTGTTTTCTCGAGACTGTTTTGTGGAGCTCAGTTTAGCCTCCAGATCACTCTAACCAAAGATGTCTCTGGCTCTCAAGTACTGGGAGGCATGTGTCACCATGCCTGACCACTCTTTCCCCTGTGTTAGTAACTATTTATTTACTTTGAGACCAGATTTTGTCATTTTAACCAGGCTGGCATCCAACTCCTGGGTTCAAGTTATCCTCCTTCAGTTTCTAAGTATCTGGAACTAAAGGTATGTGCCACCATTACTATCCATAACTACTTGGGGGTGAGAGAAGACTGTGTGTACACACATGCATGTGAAGACCAGAGGACAACTTTGGGGGATCAGTTCTTTCTGTCCCATGTGATTGAGCTTATATCATCAGGCTTGACAGTGAGTGGTCTTAGTCACTTAGCCATCTCATTGGCCGCATAACTGTAATTTCAGGCTGCTTGTACCTGACTGCCTCTTCACTTGAGTGTGCTTTAATTTTGGCTTACTTTTGCTCCTTGGTTGAATCTAATGGACAAGGCTGGCAAGTGTGTAAAGGAGGGAAAATTTGAGTAGCTAAACACTAGTGTTTTCAAGACTTGAAAGCAGTAACAAGATCCAATGAAAGTTGGTCTGTTTTTGTCATCACTGAATCCAGGCAGTTCACAATCTTATTGTTTGAACCTAGCTTGAAGCTTTTCTATTTACCACTCTGCTGTTGGTAGGGACTAAAAGTAATTTATGGTAAGACTGGAGCCCTAAGTCAGTGGGAACAGACCTGGGCATTTAGAGGAACTGAGTAGAGTTAGAACTAGGAAGTAACAAGAAGTAAAATCGATGAGCTCTGGTACAAGTTAATTATGCAAGAGTAGGGTTAGGGTGAGGTCCAGTCAGCTCTCCCAAGGACTCTCAGCTCTGTGTATTAATTTGCAGTTTTTCTTCTCCATAGCCCACAAATTCACTTGTTATCAGTTCCAGCCTATACTTAACCTTCGTCCCAAATTCTAGGGATAGAAAATCTACTTGGCCCAGCATAGATTCTATGGTTAACTCATCATTAGCTAGCTCTAATGGCTGTGAGGATTATGTAGGATAGTCATGGCTGTTGAGCATGCCTTAACAGTGGGGAAATTCTCAAAAGAGTGAATTGAGCAGTCATGGGAAAATGCATGAGTATTTGAGTTATAAATAAAAAGGCCAATACAGATCTGTTAATTAAGTTACGATATGCTCTCCTGTTGAGTGAAACTCCTTTTATTATTTGATCTTTTTCCTTTTTCTTTTTTGAGACCGGGTTTCTTTGAGTTAACAGCCCTGGCTGGCTGTCCTGGAACTCACTCTGTAGATAAGGCTGGTCTTGAACTCACAGAGATCTTCCTGCCTGTCTCCTGAGTGCTGGGATTCGCCCAGCTGAGTTTTAGTATTTTTAAATTACAGGTGTGTGTGTGTGGGGGGGGGTGGACCCTCACACTTGATGGGGGGAATTTGGACACAGGAGTACCACAGTACATGTGTGGAGGTCAGAGGACAACTTTTGGGAGTTGGTTCTTTTCCTCCTACTATGCGGGTTCCAGTGATCAGACTCAGGTCATCGGGGTTGGCAGCAAGCAACATTAACCACGGAGCCAGCTCTCTGGCCTTTTTTATTTGGGTGTAACAGACCAACCAGATCCCACATCATGACAGGGAGACTTATTACTAGTTAAGGATGCTTTGGCCTTAGCTTAGGCCTTAGCTTAACCTGTTTCTCTTTATCTACATTTTGCCTCTAGGCTTTTTACCTTTCTTTCCTTCTGTATATATCTTACTTTTACTGCTTCTCATGGCTACCTGGCTTCTGGCTGGCTCTGTGTGTCCCTCTCTTTCTCCCTTGTTCTCTCTTCTCATTCTCTCTGCTCACCAGCCCTACCTCTCCCTCTCCTGCCTAGCTGCTGGTTGTATAGCTGGTTGTATATTAGACCAATCAGGTACCCTAGACAGGCCAGGTGAACAGATGCAACACATCTTGCAACACTTCTTTACATACATAATTAAATGCAGTCTAAACAAATGTAACACATCTTTGCCTGGTTAAAATAATATTCTACAACATTTGTTTGTTTTTTTTTTTTGGTTAGGTTGTTTTTTTGTTTTGTTTGTTTGTTTGTTTGTTTGTTTTTGTTTTTTTTGAGACAGGGTTTCTCTGTGTAGCTTTGGAGCCTATCCTGGCACTCACTCTGGAGACCAGGCTGGTCTCAAACTCATAGAGATCCACCTGCCTCTGCCTCCCGAGTGCTGGGATTAAAGGCGTGTGCCAGCAACGCCTGGCTGGTTTTGGTATTTTTATGATGTTGTACAACCGACCCCATTTTCATTGCCATCATCCCCAAAAGAAACCCCAAGTCTGTGTGTGCAGATTTGAGTGCACCACCCTAAACCTATTCTGGACTTTTCTTTCTATCTTGTTTTTTTTTTTTTAAATTTAGGTAGAGTCATACAACATGTGCCCTTTAGGGGCTGTTTTCTTTCACTTAGAATATTTTCAGGCCTCATCTGTGTTGCAGCATGCATTTCTGCATTTCTTTTTATGATTGGAAATATGACTGAATATTCCTGTGTGTAATTACAAAATATTTTGTTTAGGGACCAGTGATTAGATGATCTTCCAGAGGACTCAGGTTGGATTACCAGCACCACCCACATGGCAGCTCACACCTGTCTGTAATTCCAGTTCCAAGGATGAGATGCTTTCTCTTGGGCTCCATGACACCAGGCACATACATGGTGCAGAAACATATGTGGGCAAAACGCTGACACAAAAATTAATAAATAATTTTAAAGATTTTTCTTTATCCATTCATTCCTTAATGGCCTCTGTATTGTTTCTGCCTTCAGTTTCTGCCCTGACTGGATGATGGACTACAATCAGTAAGATGAATTAAATCTTTTCCTCCTGGTTACTTTTGGTCGTGGTGTTTTATCACAGCAATAGAAACCCTAACCAAGACACATGCATTCTGGTTTCTACAGATCTTTCCTTACCACTTAATTTCTTGTTTGTTATAGCCATTTGGGTGGGAGTAAAGTTGTATGGTGCTGTGTGTTTTTTCTCCTTTAAATATGGAACACTTGGGGCCGGAGAGATGGCTCAGAGGTTAAGAGCACTGACAGCTCTTCCAGAGGTCCTGAGTTCAATTTCCAGCAACCACATGGTGGCTCACAACCATCCGTTATGAGATCTGTTGCCCTCTTCTAATGTGCAGATATACATTGAAGCAGAATGTTGTATACATAATAAATAAATAAATAAATAAATAAAATCTTTAAAAAATGTATTGATTCTGTGGACTGTGGTAATCACATTTTAAAAAAAATATGGAACACTTAACAAATTTGAATGTCATCCTTGTACAGGGTCATGCTAATCTTCTCTGTATTGTTCCAATTTTAGTATATGTGCTGTTGAAGTGAACATGCTATTAGTTTTTTGGTTTTTTGAGACAGGGTTTCTCTGTGGAGGCTGTCCTGGAACTTGCTCTGTAGACCAGGCTGGTCTCGAACTCACAGAAATCTGCCTGCTGGGATTAAAGAGGTGTGCCACCAAGGCCCGGCTACATTATTGAGATTTTTATTTTAATTTCTCCAGTAACAAGTAACATCCTATGTTACATTGGCATTTGGGTGTACTCTTTGAAGACATGTCTGTTAGAATCTGGGTGTGGTGTCTCGTGCATGTAGTCTCAGCCCCTGGAAGGCCAAGGGAGACAGTTTGGTTTGCTGAAGGTCTGTCTGAGGGCAGCCTGAGCTACATAACAGCGTGTTCTAGACCATCTGTTCAAGTCCTTTGCAGTCAGTGAGTAGGTGAGCCAGCATTTCATGTATCACAGGCTGGCTGTGTGCATGCTAGGCAACCATTCCATCACAGAACTGGTCCCAACCTCTTCTTTCTTTTTAAAACTAGGTCTCATGTATTCTAGGCCAGCCTTAGACTCACTATGTAGGCAAGGTTTTAAAGTTACCCTGCTTTTTATTGAATTGTGGAATTTTGTTTCCTTCTCTCTAGTCCACAAGCGTAGCTAGGGATTGAAGTCAGGTCTTTTTGGTTGATACAGAAGGTTTTCTCCTCCTTAACAATGCAGCTATTAATCTTTAATTTTGATAAATCTAACTTATTTTCTTTTGCTTATATTTTGGAGTGTCCATATATTTGCCCATCCCTTTTGTTTTTTTTGATAGCGTGTGAGTTAGGGTTCTAAAGTCTTTTGCATATAGCTATCCAGCTTTTCTAGTCCCATTTGTTGAAGAGACGATTTTCTCCTTATAGTTTTGGCGCCTTTGTTGAAAAATCAGTTGATTACAGCTGTGCGGCTTTATTTCTGAACTCCATTTCTACTCTGTGGTCTGTATGATTTTTCTCCATACCAGTACTTCTTGACTGTTAACGGGTTTGTGCTGTTTTGTTGTTGAGGGGTCGTGTGTGTGCGTGTACATGTCCAGTAGACATCAGAGGATGGCATTGGATATCCTGCTTCATCATTCTCCATTTTATTCTCTTGAGGTAGGGACTTTGACTAGACCAAAGTTTACAGCTTTGACTAAGGGGGGCTGTCTAGCCAGTTTTAGAATCTACCTGTCTCCACTCCCTGTGCTAGAGATATAGGCTCTCCTGGCCATACCCAGCTTTTATGTATGTGCTTGTGATTTGAATTCAGGTCTTACTCTACTTGGTAAGCTCTGGGTCAGCAAAGGCCTCTGTCTCAAAAAGTGACACCTGTTGTCCTCTGGGTTCATACACATATACCTAGAATCCCAACACTCGAGATGGAAGCAGGAAGAGCGCTAATTTCAAGCCCAGCCTGGGCTAAAGAGTTAGACTCTTTGTAAATAAATAAAAGCTTGGGTGCTGGGCAGTGGTGGTGCACACATTTATTTAATCCCAGCACTTGGGAGGCAGAGTCAGGTGGATCTCTGAGTTCTAGGCCAGCCTTGTATACAGAGGGAGATCCAGAACAGCAAAAGCTACGCAGAGAAACCCTGTCTTGAAAGAACAAACAAAAAGATTGGGTGAGAGAGGGTGATTGAGGGTTTTATCTTAGTGGAGAATATGCTTACCATGTTTGAGACCCTAGAGAGGGACAGCTAAGCATTGGCTATTACTGTTTATAATTTAGAACACCATTATTTTAAACAGTACTTGCTTTTACAATCATTTAAAACTGTTTTCCAGGACAGGCACCAAAACAATACAGAGAAGCCCTGTCTCAAAAAACCAAAAAAAAAAAAAAAAAACAAAAAACAACCAAACAAAAACCGACAACAAGAACAAAAGCTGTTTTACGTTCACAGGAGAATTGAAAGGTAGAGATTTTCTATGCAAGACCTTCCCTTCCCCCAGAGAAGTGTATTTGTCATAATGAATAAATCCTCATAGGGCGAGCGAGATAACCTGAATTCCATCCCTAGAACCCAGTCTAAAGGTGGAAGGAGAGAATGAATTTCACAGATTCTGGGTCCAATGTGGACCCAGATTAAATTCCCAGTAACCACATGGTAACTGTAACTGCCTGCCACTCCAGTTCCATGGGCTCTAATGCCCTCTTCTGACCACTGCCAGCCCCCACATGGTATATATGTTTTCATCCAGGCACCACACCTACATATACAATAAAATGAATAGTTATTTAAAAAGTATTCCTATGACCTTTGCAAACAAGGCCCTGCCCTAAAAATTTATAGAGAACCTACATTCATGTTACCATCCAAAGTCCATAATTTCTATTCATTGATAGGGTAGAGTGATAGGAATGTATTTAGCTTAGTGACAAACTGCTACACTGTCTTCTATAGCGGCTTATGGATTTTTGCTTTCCAGCAGCAGTGAATGAAAATTGCTGCCCTTCACAACTGCTGCCAAGGCAAAGCACTCTTTGCTGACCTGCATCCTGGACTTGTTCTTTTTACAGACCAGTGTGAACACTTCCTCCTCATCTGCATGTAGTGAATTATCACCACTCCATAGTGCTCATTCTTCCTGTGTGTGTGAGTATGCAGGAACACGGGTATCCCTTTTTTTCTGACAGTTTCCTTCATGGAACAGAATAGTAGTAAGTCTAGCTTATCCTTATTTTCTTTTGTGGCGTATGCCTTTAGCATTTTATTTGAACAGTCAAATTTTTGGCCATCTAGGTTTTCTTCTGTGTGGTACTATGAGTTTTATAATGTTACAACTTTTCTTTTTTTGTTTGTTTGTTTGTTTTTTTTCTTTAAGTTTGGGGTTTTTTTGTTTTTGTTTTTCTTTTTTTTAAGATTTTATTTATTATGTATACAATGTTCTGCTTGTATGTGTGCCTGCAGGCCAGAAGAGGGCACCAGATCTCATTATAGATGGTTGTGAGCCACCATGTGGTTGCTGGGAATTGAACTCAGGACCTCTGGAAGAGCAGTCAGTGTTCTTAACCTCTGAGCCATCTCTCCAGCCCTTGTTTGTTTTGTTTTTTTGAGACAGGGTTTCTCTGTGGCTTTGGAGGCTGTCCTGGAACCAGCTCCTGTAGACTAGGCTGGTCTTGAACTCAGAGACTGCCTCCCGAGTGCTGGGACTAAAGGCATGCGCCACCACCGCCTGGTGAGTTTTATAATGTTGCAATTTTTTGTTTGTTTGTTCAGTTCTGTGATCTATTTTAAGTTAATTTTGTGACAGACTTGAGGTTTGGTCCTAAATTGCAATTTTTGGAGTGATACTCGTTTGTTCCAACATGGTATCTTACAGTCCTTTCTCCTTTGTATATTGTGGTATTACTTTTGCTGCTTTGAAAGTTCAGATGGCTACACCGTGATAAACTTTCAGGCTATTTATTTTGTTTCATTGATGTTTCCTTTTGCCGATACTATACTTGTGGTTTTTTGTTGTATTTTCTTTTCTTTTTTTTTGGGGGGGGGGTTTGAGACAGGGTTTCTCTGGGTAGCTTTGGAGCCTATCCTGGCACTCACTCTGTAGACCAGGCTGGTCTTGAACTCACAGAGATCCATCCACCTTCCTCTGCCTCCTGAGTGCTGGGATTAAAGGCGTGAGCCACCAACTCCTGGCTCATTTTTTCTTTTTTTGACTGGGTGCCATGTGATGAATGCAAGCTTGCCTTGAACTTGTTAATAACCAAGGATGGCCTTGAACTTGATCTTACTGTTTTTGCCTAGTGCTGCAATTATAGGTGTGTAAAAGTGTTTGCCACCACCGCCTGGTGTATTTTAATAAAAATTTAAAGCAGAAAAAGCCAAGCGTGATGGTGAACACTTTTAATCCCAGTATCTGGGAAGCAGAGGCTGGAGGATCTCTGAGTTTAAGGCCAGCCTAGTCTACATAGTGAGTTAGTTCCAAGCCAGCCAGGGCTACACACTGAGACCCTTTCTCTTTAAAATGAAGAAAAGGAAATAAAAAGAAAAAAAAGGGAATGATCTTATTGGGCAGCAAAATGGCTCTGTGGATAAAGGTGCCCAGTGACCTGAGTTCAATTACTGGGACGCACTTAGTAGAAGATAATTGACCATTGAAGTTGTCCTCTGAACCCATACACACACACACACTTATTGTATGTATGTGCACACATTTTGTATACCAGGAGACAATATCTGGTATCTTCCTCTCTTGCTATCCCCACCTTATTTTTCTGAGATGGCATCTTTCACTGAACCTGGAATTTGCTATTCTACTACAGGCTAGTCAGCAAGCTTCTCCCCCTATCTCCATCCCCTGTGCCCTACCCGGCTTTTGCATCAATGCTAGAGACATGAGGTCAGGTCCTTATGCTTGTGTGCACTGGACTGTCTCCCTAGACTACCTTTTATTTTAGGTCTGCTCTTGTTAAAGTCCTTAGTTATGATTGCTATTCACTTTTAGTTCTGTTGCTTGCGTATTTGAGGTGGTTAGACAAATATACCTGTTATATTTTTCATGGACAGTGTTACGTTTTTATTCTTTTGTTTTTGAGGCAGGGTCTCAAAATGTAGCCCAGGATACCCTGTAACTTGTGACAAAGCCTCCTGCCTCAACCTTCTGAGTGATGGGATTATAGGTATGCATACCAAGTTGAGTTGAGATAATTAAGATGTATTTGTTTTATGTTCTTTCTTACTGAACAGAAATGTAACATTACTTCTAGCCTGTCATCAGTCTTGTCTGATTGGACTAATTAATTTTTAAGATCTTTAAACTTTTATTTTGTTTTATGGTGTTTTGCTTCCTTGTATGTTTGCAGCCTTTGTTTACCTGGTGCTGGCAGAGGCTAGAAGAGGGTGCCAGATCCCCAGAAACTAGAGTTACAGAGGTTGTGAGCCACTCTGTGGGTGTTGGGAACTGAACCCTCCTCTTCTCGAAGAATAGTAAGTGCTCTTAACTGCTGAGCCATGTCCCCAGCCCCAAGTTTTTGTTTGTTTGTTTGTTTTTTATTTTTCAAGACAGGGTTTCTCTGTCTAGACTAGGTTGGCCTAGAACTCACAGAGATCCATTTGCCTCTGCCTTTGGAGTGCTGGGATTAAAGGGCATGTGCCACCACAGCCCAGCAGCCTCAAGTTTTAAAATAGTTTTTAAAGCTGTCCGGAGACACATAGCTTTGCAGCAGGTCAGTTACCAGCATCAAAGCTTCAGAAGGCATGCTGCAGATACTGGCGAGGCTGAAGGGTATGGAACATGTGTGACACAGTTGAAGAACGCTGCTTCTACAGTAGCTGGGAAGTTAGTAGAGCTAGCTCCTGAAGCTCTGAGAGTGCCCACCAACCAAGTAGGCTCATTTAGTGTACTCACCTCCCAGCCCCAGCACGGGCACTGTCCAAGCACACATGGAGCTTTTGCCAAGAAAAATCATTCTGAGGTATGAACAAGTATCAACAAACTTCAAAGAAGGGAAATCATCATGTGTGATCTGTAGTAAGAGGGCATTGGAAATCAGAAAGATGATAGAAAAGCTCAGACTTGTAGAACACTTATAACAGTTAATAGATGATAAAGAAGTCCCTATGAAACTTAAAATTATTTTCAGCCAAACAAAAATGAAAACGTAAGATCATTCTCTAAGTACAAACAGAGACGTTGCTGTGTTTGTACTTAAAAAGAAGGATTCAAGCATTGTTTCCATGTATAAAATCAGAAACGAAGGCTAAAACCCAAGTCATAGAAGAAAAGGAAATAATAAAGGAAGAACAGAAATCAAGGATTTAAAACATAAGAAAGAAGCAAATCACAACCTTTTTTTTTTTTTTGAGACAGTTTCATGTACATGCTGCCTTTGAACTCACTAGTAGGTGAAGTTGATCTTTTTAAAAAAATTATTTTTATTTTGTATGTATTGGTATTTTGCCTGCATGTAAGTCTGTGTGAGGGCAATGGATCCTAGAGTTACAGACAGTTGTAAGCTGCCATGTGGGTCATGTGGGTGCTGGAATTGAACCCTGGTCATCTGGGAGAGCAGCCAGTGCTCTTAATGACTGAGCCATCTCTCCAGCTCCAGTGAAGGTGATCTGAAACCTTTCTTTTGGTTTTTCAAGACAGGGTTTCTCTGTGGCTTTGCTGGTCTCGAACTCACAGAGACCTGCCTGCCTCTGCCTCCCTAGTTCTGGGATTAAAGGTGTTCGCCACCACTGCTCAGCTAACCTTCTTTCTTATAACATTCTATTTACTGTCGTGACCCAGCTTGTCTCAGCTTTAGCCCACGACAGCCATGACAGCCATGAGGTTCGTCCTGAGTGGGTGTGTGGACCTGGAAGCTCCCAGCAACCCAAGGGCGATAAAGATCAAACACATCTTGTCATCTTCAGAGAGCTCTCAGTTCCATGTTGTGGAACTAGAGTCATTTCTTTATTAGCCATCTTTTCTGGTGTTCTTAACCATCCTGCCAATACCACGAGGAAAACATTTCTCTCTTTGTTCCCTCTCTGCTTTTGTCACTTGCCCCTACTAACCCTAACCTTCTGTCCTCACAAGTTACACACCTCTTGCTCCTCCGCCCAGGTGAGAGCCTATTCAGATGCTTAGGCACACACAGATGCAAATAAGAGGCATATAACCCTGAGGCCATGGTAAACAGTAGTAGCCTTACTGACATTAACAATACAATAGTGGGCCAGAGCTTTCCGGTGCTCCATGTTTAGTGAAACCAAAGGCCCGGATCTCAAAATATTCCGTAGTGGAAAGATTTTGGTCCCCCACAATTTACTATTTCGGGAAGTTTGTGCATGTTTCGATAGTGTGGGTGTGGTGGTCAGAGGACCATTTGGGTCTAGATTCTCTCCTTCTTTGAGGCATTGAGCTCAATTGATCCTTTAAGCACATCTGTTCAGTGAGTTATTTCAGTGGCCATGTAGTTAACTTTCTGATCCTTCTTGCCTCTATCTCCTGAGTGTTAAAATCGCAGGCATGCATCATCACACCTGGTTTATGCAAGTGACCTAGGTTTTCATGCACGTTAGACATTACCAACTAAGCTACATCTGCAGCTCCCTCTTTGCTTTTTAAGTATGTATGGGGTATGGGGGTAATTGGGGATTGAACCACTGAACTACATCCCTAATCTTTTATTTCCTTTTTATTATAAAAATTGATAAACCCCTAGCTAGACTAGCAAAGAAAAAAGAAGACAAATTACCCATACCAGGAATAAGAAGGTAATGCCACCATAGACTGCACATATTGAAGGATAATGACTAACAGAGGACCTATGGATATACATATTCAGCAACTTCCTGTTCCTGCAGTAACATACCAAGCATAGTGGCTTGAAGCAATATAGATTCATTACTTTACATCTCTAGAGGCCAGAAGTGTGACATATGAGTATCACTGGCATAAAAATCAAAGCAGGATTGTCAGCAGGATTTGCATCCCTATCTGGAGGTTCTGAGAGAGAATCTGATTCCATATGTCTCTGAGGTGTTTTTTTTTGTTTGTTTGTTTGTTGGTTTGTTTTTCGAGACAGGGTTTCTCTCTGGCTTTGGAGGCTGTCCTGGAACTAGCTCTTGTAGACCAGGCTCGTCTCGAACTCACAGAGGATCTGCCTGCCTCTGCCTTCCGAGTGCTGGGATTAAAGGCATGCACCACTGTCTCTGAGTTTTAAAGAGCCTGGCTACCAGACTGGGAAACAGCTCACTTGGCTTACAAGCATGATGACCTGAGTTTAATCCCAGAACTCACAAATAAAAGCTGGGTTTAGAATCCCAGCACTGGGGAGATGGAGATGGGCAAATCCCTGTGGTTTGCTGGCTAGTCAGCCTACCTACTTGGCAAGTTCCAGGCTAGTGGGATACCCTATCCAAAAAAAAGTGAACAGTCCCTGACAAGTTTGACCCTTGCACATACTTTACCCACCCCCTCGCGTGTCCCATAAGAGTCTGTTTACATTAAAATGGCTTTCGCCAGGTTGGGTCATGGTGATCCATGTCTTTAATCCCAGCACTCAGGGAGGCAGAGGCAGGTGGATCTCTGTAAGTTTGAGGACAGTCTGGTCTACAGAGTGAGTTTCAGGACAGCCAGAGCTATACAGAGAAACTCTTTCTCAAAAAACAAAAAGAAAAAAATGGCCTGAGCATTTTCAGCCTTTAAAATCAACAAATTGTACCATTTTCCTATCACTCTGATTTGTCACAGGTTCTTACTGTGTAGTCTGGGCTGGTCTGGATAGAACTCAGCCACCTCCTCCACTTGATACCTAGCTAGCTTGTTACACATTTCCTCCTCAGTCTCCTCCCTCCTTGTTTCAAGGTTGCCGATTTTGGACTTCAGTTATGGGGAGTAAGCTCTGCCAGGGCATTCTGTGTACCATAATCACAAACTATCCAACTTGCCTTCCCTCTAGCCCCTCACACAGTCCCCACTGTGCTGTCTTTATGAACTGGCCTGGTCTAGTTCTCATACTAAATGGAACCATCCTATTTGTCTGGTTAAGTCTCCCTTAGCAAAATGTCTTTAGGGTCTATCTCTGTTACTCTCCTTCCTTCCTTCCTTCCTTCCTTCCTTCCTTCCTTCCTTCCTTCCTTCCTTCCTTCCTTCCTTCCTTCCTTCCCGGGAGCACAGGATATTGGTATGTTGTTTTTGGTTTTTCGAGACAGGTTTTCTCTGTGTAGCTTTGGCTGTCCTGGAACTTGCTTTGTAGACCAGACTGGCCTCGAACTCAAAGAGATCTGCTGGGTTTTTGTTGTTGTTTTTAAATTCTTATGGCTCTTAGGGGGCCCTCCACCAGCTCCCAAATAAATCACATGTGGAGGCTTATTCTTTCTTATCAATGCTCAGCCTTAGCTTGGCTTATTTCTAGCCAGCTTTTCTTAAATTAGCTATCTACCTTTTGCCTCTATTTCTGTATATATCTTTTCTTTCCTTCTTATTCTGTGGCTGGCTGTGTGACTGGCCCCTTCTCTTCTTGATCCTTGATCTTCCTTTTTCTTCCTCTATTTATTCCCTCTGCCTCCAACCTCGCCTATCCTTTCTCTTGCCTTGCTATTGGCTGTTCCGCTCTTTATTAGACCAATCAGGTGTTTTAGACAGATAGAGTAATCAGATTTACACAGTTAAACAAATTCAACATAAAAGAATGCAGCATAACTTTACATCATTAAACAAATGTTCCACAGCATAAAAGAATGTAACATAATTTAAAACAATATTCTTTGGACCACCAGCTCCCAAATAATGACATGGAGACTTTTTATGAAAGCTTAGCCTTAGTATAGGCTTGTTCCCAGCTAGCTCTTCTTTTGTTTGTTTGTTTTGTTTTGTTTTTTGAGACAGTGTTTCTCTGTGGCTTTGGAGGCTGTCCTGGAACTAACTCTTGTAGACCAGGCTAGTCTCGAACTCACAGAGATCCTCTGCCTCTGCCTCCAGAGTGCTGGGATTAAAGGTGGGCGCCACCAACACCCGGCCCCAGCTAGCTCTTAAAACTTAAATTAACCCATTTATATTCATCTACATTCTGCCAGTGTGACTCAGTACTGTATGTCCAACTTCCTCTGCATCTAGCTGTCAAATCTGCCACCTCCAGATTCCTTCCCAGAGTTCATGTCTTTCCCCAGAATTCCTGTCCTCTCCTGCCTAGCTATTGACCATTCAGCTCTTTATTAAACCAATCATAAGGTACATTAGGCAGGTGAGGAAGGACAAAGACATATCTTCACACAGTGTATAAAAAGATTATCCAAACAGCCTACCCCTGGGATTAAAGGTATGCACCACCACTAGGCCTAAGGATATTCTTTGAAACAAAAATTAAATATTTATATGCAAAAATGGAAATCTTAACCTAAACCTCATACTTTATATAGAAATTAACTCAGTTGGTCATACATCTAAAAAGAAAATTTGGAGTATGGCACTAAGGTTGTATTTGTTCTTCATTTCTAAAGTGTGTGTGTGTGTGTGTGTGTGTGTGTGTGTGTAAATGAGGGGTAGTCCATGTGTGGAGGTCAGAGGACAGCTTGGGTGAATCACTTCTCTCCTTCCATCTGGGGATTGCACTGTCATCAAGTTTGGCCCAGTTAAGGGAAAATGTTTGGAAACCCTAAAGCAAGTGTTTTTTTTTTTTTTTTTTTTTTCTGACAGACTCAACTCTATCACAGTTAGAAACAGTTCCCCTTAGTTGGCATCTATTTAGAGCAGCCATGTGGGAAATAAAAAGGCTTGCCAGACATGTGGGATGGGGTGGGGGTGGGGATTAGCTGTGTTCTGTAGATAACTAACTCTGCTTTTCTTCTCACCACCTGTAAGAGCAGATCATACTGTATGTGTGTAGTGGAGAACTGGTTGCCACTTTGGGTGATGACTCTCCATATGTATTGAAGGCTAGAGCATCACTTATATGGTAGTATGATTGGTGCTGAAGGACAGAACTACAATCTAAAGGGTTTTTTTTTTTTTTCCTGTTTTGTTTTTACTTCATTTGAGATTGGTTCATGTAGCTCAGGCTGGCCTTATACTCACTATGTAACTGACGGACCCTGAACTCCTACCTCTACCTCCCAAATGCTGAGGTTACAGCTGTGTCATTTATGCACTCATAAGATTTTTCCTCCCAATTTTGTAGTGTTGGGAGTTCGACCTGAGACCTTGTGTGTCTTAGACAAGCACTCTGCCACTGACCTACATCCTTAGCCCAGTTTAAAGATCTTATTTGGCCTTATTTTTGATGCTAGAGCTAGGCAAGGCAACACTGGGCTGTTGGTGCCAAAAAAAACCCAAAAGTACAAATTTAGTTTTTTTTAAAAAGAGTTTATTTATTATGCATACAACATTCTGCTTCCATGTATATCTGCACACCACAAGAGGGCACCAGATCTCATAATGGATGGTTGTGAGCCACCATGTGGTTGCTGGGAATTGAACCCTGGAAGAGCAGTCAGTGCTCCTAACCTGAGCCATCTCTCCAGCCGCAAATTTAGTTTATTGATTTTAATTTTTGTTTTGTTTTTTCTTTAGAATTCTAGAACAGGCAATACTTTATTCCATCAGATAGTTAAGATTTTAATAGGCCAAGAACAATTTATTAAGCCTAAAGACAGTAGAAACAAAGGGGAAACAGATTGTTTCCAAGGAACTTTCCTTGACAGGTGGGCCACAGGGCTGAATAACTAAGAAACAACTGGTTAGTATTTGGATGCCTAAGGCCACTCACTGGCATAAAGAATACAATGAGAGATGCTAATTGCCTGGCCAGTTCAAACTGATTGATTGGAGAATTTGCCTGTGCTTTTCTCCTGGCTTCTTGGAAGATCAGGTAAAAAGCTTAGTTTCATGGTGTTTTGGTGACACAGAACTTTTTAGCATGGAAACTGCATTTTATTTTATGTGTGCTTTCTGTGCATTTGCTCTTCAAAAACAATGACCTGCAATTTTAACACATCATATTTGACTGAAGTCTAATCATAAGGAAAAACATCACACAAATCCAAAATTTAGGGGTTGGAGGTCTTGCTTCAGAGCCCAGGCAGGAAGTCTTGCTGGGTTTACCATCATGCTCAGCCCAATTTTTATTTAAAGCATTTGGGTGGTTTGTTTTTTGGATTTGTTTTGTTTGTTTGGTGTCTTATTGATGTGAAAAGGCACCATGACTATGGCAACTCTTATAAAGGAAAACATTTAATTGAGGTGGCAGGGAGCATAGCAGTATACGGGCAGATGTGGCACTGGCTACTTCTTGATTAGAAGGCAATAGGAAGTGGACTGTGACTCTGGGCAGTATCTTGAACATATGTGAGACCTCAAGGCCACCTCCACTGAGACACACTTCCTCCAACAAGACCATACCTACTCTAACAAGGCCACACCCCTAATAGTGCCACTCCCCTTGGGGGCCATTTCTTTCAAACCACCACATTTGTTTTGGTTTTTATTTGTTTCAAGACAGGGTTCTGCTGTGTAGCCCTGGCTGCCCTGGAACTTGCTCTGTAGACCAGACTGATCTCCCCAGTGCTGGGATTAAAGGCTTGTGCCACCACAATGAGGCTAATGGAAAATATTCTTGTCTGGCATTGCCACATAGATGGTTGGTTGTATCACAGCCTGTAGATCTGGCTCAATGGTTAAGAGCACTTTACTGCTCTTGCAGAGGATCCAGATGTTGTTCCCATCACTTACTAATTTAGGTGGCTCACAGCCACTTGTAATTCTAGTTCAGGGAGATATGGTGCCCTCTTCTGGCACCTGTGCTCATGTATACATCTCACACACAGATACACATAATTGAAAAATAAGTCTTTTTTTAAAAAGTATTTTAAGTGTTATAATAGCTGTTTAAACTTATGATCATCTTAAGAAACACAGTGAAATATTTAGAAGGCAAATGAATATAATGCATGCAACTTTAATGGGTTAGACAAGACTATTATGAGTGATCCAACAAATGGTCAGACAAATGGAGCAAAGATACAGGTGCTCTTTGTACTCTTTATGTAGGTTAAAAACTTCAAATTATTGCCAAATTACCTTAGTTAAATCCTCAGGAGTCAACTCGTGCAAGTTGCTCTCTGGCCTACTTGCATGTGTGCATGCCCATATGCACACTAAATAAGCATGATTTTTTAAAAAAAAATTCACAGCTTTCCATTTCAGGGTGTATTACTATACATAAAAGTATTTCAAGCTGAGTGTTTTACCTCCTGTAGCTTGGGCTGGTCTAAGTGAGCCTCATACTATTCCACAGGTGTTGACTCAGTTGTTAATGCTGGAGAGCTATGGGCCAGCAGCCTGGGTTTGTGGTGCCCAGCACCCAGCAGGGAAGCTCCTGGAATGCCTGTGAAATGTCGCAGTTGCTCTTGTATTAACTATTATGCTTACATGTTACTGACTTAAACATAATCTGTTGGTCCATGTTATGCTTCAATGACCATATTTCTCTTTCAGCCCAAAATGGAGTTAATCCTGACTGGGAGAAAAAAGTTATTGAATACTTCAAGGAAAAGCTGAAGGAAAACAATGCTCCTAAATGGGTAAGCTTACTGCTGTTTGCAGGGAGAGAGGGAGAGTTACTGGCTATAGTTTGTCAGTGGAATAGAAACCCCATAGGATTAGAAGTAGAGAATGAGTACAAACTACTACTGTACATATGCATTAAAAGGCTTTGGTCTGATGCTTCAGAGTTGTACCTCTAGGTGGCAGTAAATGACTTTTCCTGCCTGGTAAACTGGTTTCTAAGAGTAGTTATCACCTATGTTTTGTTCCCTCCTAAAAGAATTGGCATGTGGGGATGGGGTGGGGGTTTGGGGTTGGTGGGGTGGAGGGGTGAGGGGAGGGAGAGGGAGCTGGGATTGACATGTGAAGCAAGCTTATTACTAATTTAAATAAAAAATAAATTAAAAAAAAAGAATTGGCATGGGTTAATGTTCAGAGGACTCATCAAAGTGCATGCCTTTCTGTTTATTGAAAGGGTTCAGGAATCCTTTGTAGGAGGTGATACCTACAGTCTGGGGCCTTAGGAGGCTGACCCAGGAGGATCGTGTTGGGGCCAGCCTTGACTATTAGTGAATTCCAGACCATTCTGAGCTACAAAGTGAGACTGTGTCTTAAAAAGAGAGAAAACAAACAGAACATAGAGAAAACAGGCGGGCTGGAATAAAAGCTGTGTGTGCTTTAGAAGGCACAGGAACTTGGAAGAAGTCGGCTTCCAGATAGGACTAGATTTTGAATGTGTTTGCACTTAACATTTACAGACAACAACTTTGCTGACTTGCTTGTTTTCTTTGAAGGTACCATCATTGAATGAAGTTCCCCTTCATTATTTGAAACCTAACAGCTTTGTCAAGTTTCGTTGCATGATTCAGGATATGTTTGACCCTGAGTTTTACATGGGAGTTTATGAAACAGTTAACCAGACCACAAAAGCACGAGTATGTATTGCTTTCTTTTTGAGCTGTTATAACCTATAATATTAATTATACTTATATAATCCTTGTCTCTTGTTTTGGTAATAGGTTCTTCATTTTGGAAAATACAGAGATGTAGCAGAATGTGGGGTATGTACATTTTATGGTATTTTTTTGTTGTTTTGGTTTTTCGTGTGTTTTTCGAGACAGGGTTTCTCTGTGGCTTTGGAGGCTGTCCTGGAACTAGCTCTTGTAGACCAGGCTGGCCTCAAACTCACAGAGATCTGCCTGCTTCTGCCACCTGAGTGCTGGGATTAAAGGCCTTCAAACACCTACGCCCGGCTGTTCAAAAACATTTTTACATGATTTATTTCCATCTAAAAAGAGAATTCATTTTTCTTTGGTTGGTCCTCAACATACTTGTCTTGTGTGAATGAGTTCTTAAAAATCAGGCAGAATATTTTTTATTTGTCTTTAAAAGGGTTTTTCTGACATTATTTTCTTATTTGTCTTTTAAAGATTTCTAGCAATATTGTAAATACCAAGATTCTTCCTCAGTATTTGTGACTAAAAGCACAGTGTATGATTGTTTCTTTAGACAAAAGTGAAAGATTAACTTAGACTTAATACTTCTCAATTAGATGTAATTAAATATTTGTGGGTTTTTTGTTGTTTTGTGGGGCAGAGGGCACAGACCATGAAGATCAAAGGACATTCACGTATGGGTCTGAGGGCTCAAACTCAGGTAATTAGGCTAGACAGAAAGTGCCTTTGCCCACTAAACTAGCTTGTCACTGCCTCAATTAAATACGATTAAATCTCACCCTGATTTTTTAGGGGAAGGTTGTTTTTTTTTGGGGGGGGGTGTTGTCAGAGATTAAAGAAGCATAGACCTTATGAAAGTGAAGCATGACCTTTACTAAGTTGAGCAATACCCCCAACTTAAAAACATACCATTTTGTGTGTAGCCTGACTGGCCTGGCCTGCAGCTCATATCCCTCTGCTTCCACTAGCCAGGTGATGGGTCTGCAGGTGTGTTACTACCACGCTTTACTCTACATGTAGGTTTTACAACAAACTTTGCATTGCTAGAAAGACGTAATGAAAGTACTCTTCCACATTAGTAACAGGGAATGCACAGAGTATTGGGTGTCATGTAGTTACAAAAAGTCAATTGAAGTTCATTTTGACACCTGTTCAGCATGTGGTGTCTTGGCTGGGGCTGTGAAAGTTTATTTTTATTTTAACAGTGAAAGAGACTGTTAGCATAGCTAAAGAAACCAGATAGCTTATAGTGTCTCCTGTGTTTTTCATGTGTTTTCTGTTGAAACACAGAGCTTAATTGTCAGTTGTTGGGAAGAAAATAAGAATTCAAGGTGGGATTAAAGCAGGCAGGTCAGTAGGAAGGTGAGGCCTCTGTGTTTACCTTTTCTGGGTCTAGCTCTCTGCTTTATGGACCCAGAACCTTCACTCAACATGGACAGAAGTTTCTGCCCACCCGACCCCACAGCAGTTTTAGTCCCAAATAAACACACAGAATCTTACATTAATTATAAACTGTTTGGCAAATGGCTCAGGCTTCTTACTGGGCAGTATTCTCTTAATTATTAATCCATTTCTTTTAATCTATGTATCTCCACATAGTCTTGGCTTGCCGACCTGGGTCTTTTGCTTCCTAGGTGGCTACATAGTATCTCCCTGACTCCACCTCCTACCTTTCTCTATCTCTGTTTGGATTTCCTGACTAGCTAAATCCTGCCTGTCCATTGGCTGAAACAGCTTTATTCGTCAACCAATAAGAGAAACATATTCACAGCATACAGAAGGACATCCCCTATGAGCTCCATCATGAGGAGCTTTTTACTTTTTATTTACTCAGATCTCCCAGGAGTTGATGGCTAGCTCTAATTAATACAGCTGTCTTACAAGTATTAGTACAATTCTGAAGAGTTGTCCTAGTTGAATGAGTGCTCCAGTTTAGTGAGCTGATGGGATAGAAACCCAGCTCTAGCTAGGAGCTGCAGGGGCTTCTGACAGTGACTCAGTCGTGGGGACTCACTTAGAGACAGATTCCCTTGATCTTACAAGGGCTTCAGGCTTTGCTGTGTCTTCTAGAATGAGACAATGTGATGGCATGTTAGTAGAGTGACTTTATCAATGCTTCCTTAAGAAGTCCAAACATTACTTTGTAAGGTTCCATCCTCAGGGTATAGTAGCATAAATTGACAAGTCAGTAATCTTGGCATGACACTGCCACAAACTCAGAGTTTGTGTGCCAGACAAACAACAAGAAAGGCAGAAAACTTAATTTGAGGGTAGAAAATATAGCTGAGATAATAGAATGTTTTCCTATCACACATGAAGCACCGGGTTCAATCCCCAACACCCAGGAAATGGATCAGAAATTCAAGGTCATCCTCAGCACATAGTGAGTTTGAGGCCAGCCTGGGACACATAAGATATTGTTTCAAAAACAAAAACTGAAAAACAATTTCTTGCTTAAATGAGTAAAATGTGTGATACATGTGTGAAAATGATGTAATGAAACTGGTGACTTTATGTGCTTTAAGGTGGGGAGATGTTTTCGAGACTGGGTTTCTCTATGTAATAGCCCTGGCTGTCCTGTAACTCTCTGTAGACCAGGCTGGCCTCGAACTCGAAGAGATCCACCGCCTCAGCCTCCCAAGTGCTGGGATTAAAGGCGTGTGCCACCACTGCCTTTTTTATGTGCATTTTTTTAAAACCCAGTTTGTGTCTTATCTCAGTTTCAGGCTGTCCTGAGGGACTGTTTTTCCATTTTAGGACTATGTCTTTCTTAGCAGAACAAAGGAAGATATACTAAGGAAAACTCTTCACAGCTTTTAAAGTAAATATTTAGACCTCTTTCCCTGGGAAGTAAGGTCTGAATTTTAAATCCATTTCAGAGGTAGCTACTAAATTTTATTGGCATAGGCTGAATTGGGTGGTTTCTATAAAGAGAGATTATTGAGCACTTTTGTCATCTGGAGGTTCACAACACTGGGAATCAAACCCAGGGCATCATACTCATTAAGCACTCTTTATCACCAAGTTCATGCTTTGTCTTTAGAAGGATTTAGTTTCTTAACTAGGGCACTGTGCGTTATGGCTTTGAGGAAAGCATTTCTTTGGCTATTGTGTTTGAAAAGATTTCCCTTGGTTCTTTTATTTTTAAACATTTATTTATTTATTTATATGTACAGTGTTCCGCCTGCATGTATGCCTGCAGGCCAGAAGAGGGCACCAGATCTTGACGGATGGTTGTGAGCCATGTGGTTGCTGGGAATTGAACTCAGGACCTCTGGAAGAACAGACAGTGCTCTTAACCTCTGAGCCATTTCTCCAGCCCGGGTTTATTTTTTAAAATGCTGCCTTGAGATAACTCAGTGGGTAAGAGCAATTGCTGCCAAGCCTGATGACCAGAGTTCAGTCCCTGAAACCCACACAGTGAAAGGAGAAAACCCAACTCTTGCAGGTTGTCCTCTCTCTTGCATATGTAAGCATATGCTCATGTCCCTCCCACCCACATACACAGAAAATAATTGAAGAAATATAGTAAAAATGGAAGTTGGAAAGCTGGATGGTAGTGGCTCACTCCTGTAATCCCTGAACTTGGGAGCCTGATGCAGGAAGATTGCCAAATGTTAGAGCTCAACAGGCGCTAGAGTGACACCCTCCTACCTCACCCCACACCCCCCAAAAAAAAGAAAAAGAAAAGAAGGTAATTTTGGAAGCGTAGCGTGTGGTCGTGTGGTGGTGACAGCATCTGCCTTTACCATGCTTCCCAGGACTTGAGCATCTGAGGTGGAAGATCACAAATTCTGTGCCAGCCAGAGCTGGCTCACCCCCCCCCTAAAAAAAACCCTTGAAGTTAATTACTTGTTAATATTAACTTGAGCTAACTACATTTGATTTTATAATACAAAATGTATTTTTCTTAACAAAAATTTAAAAGTGCCTTTCTGTATATCATAGCCTCAACAGGAGCTTGACTTAAGCTCTCCACGATCTACCACTGCAGAAAGACAGACTTTCTACTGTGTTCCAGTGCCTGGGGAATCTTCATGGGTCAAAGAAATATCCTTTTCAGAACCGTACTATTTGTTGAGTGACGCTTAATTCATATTATAGAATTGTAATCTTTTTACCCTAATAACATTAGCTAGGAAATAAATGTGTTCATATACAAAGTATGTCTTTAGTAAGACATAAATTTAAATATCTATCACAAAGAAACACCTAAATTATGATATATCTCTATAGTGAAATACTATTAAAATAGATTGAGATAGATTTATGATAAGAGAAGGGCACAATTTGGAATTAGAATGCATTCTGATTTTTAAAGATCTGTTTTAGTTTTTAAAGTTGTGTGTGTGTTTCTGCATTGAGTTTATGTGCACTACAAGCTTACAGGAGTTCATGGCAAAGTGGAAAAAATTTCACATCCTTTTGACCTGGAGTTACCTGGATTCTCTGTAAAGAGCAGCCTGTGTTCTAAACCACTGAGTCATCTTTCCAGCCTGCTTTAAATTAATTCATTAATTTGTTAACATATTTATTTATTTATAAGGATATATTTAGGAGATGGTATTGAATCACCTGGAGCTGGAGTCAGTTACAGGTATTTGTGAGTTGTCTGATATGAGTTCGGGGAACTGAACTCTGGCCTTTGGCAGTAGGTGGTCTTAACTGCTAGCCATCTCTCTCACCCCTTGTTTGTCTTCTATATAAACTGAGAAAAAAACTACAACATTCACTGTATCTGGTTCTCTTTGTTTTTTTTGTTTGTTTTTTTTTTTTTTTGTGTGTGTGTGTGTGTGAGAGAGAGAGACATTTTACCCTTAGATCCCCCCCCCCTTTTTTTTTTAAAGAACAGGAGGTCTGAAGTGGTGAATTCCTTCATGAAAGTTCAAATTCTTTCATGAAAGTTCAGTTCTTTTCACCTTCATTTTTGAAGATTTTCATTAAATGTAAAATTCTTGATTGACACATTTCTCTTCACTAGTGTCTTAATTATACAGTGCCACCATCTCTTAGCCTCCATTCTTTTTTGATGAGAGGTTAGCTATCATTCTTATTATTCCTGTTCTATAGTATATCTTTTGTACTCCTGTTGCTGCTTCTAAAATATTCTTTCTCTTTTGTTCTCAGCCTTTTGACTATGGTGTGCCTGGGTATCCATTTTTTTGGTTTGGGAATTTGGGGGTTCCCCTGCCTCTTTCTTGGGAAATGTACTTCTCTTAATTGGGTTTTGTTGAACTTTCCAGTTTCTGGATGTTTTTCAGCAACAATTTTAGCCATTTTTTCAGATAGTTTTTCTGTCCCAATCTCAGTACAAAACCAGACTGAACTGTATGAGTGGAGTGTGTGCCCAACTGGGGGTTTGGTTTGTTGTTTGTTAAGGTGAGCTCTGGTAGGCAAGCACATTACTGACTGAACTCTCTTCCTAGCCCCCCCTTTTTTTTTTGAAAGTCAGTCACATAATTATAAGACTACTTGATCTTTTCTTTTGATAATCATCTTTGGTTCATTTTTGCTTTTTTGTTTCTTGGGGTTTTGTTTTGGGGGATTTTTGTTTTTTTGAGACAGGGTTTCTCTCTGTAACAGCCTTGGCTGTCCTGGAATTCGCTTTGTAGACCAGGCTGGCCTCTGAGTGCTGGGGTTAAAGGCTCTTGCTTTGTTTTTTAATTCTTTTGCTAGAAGTTGAGCCCAATTCATTAGAAGCAGGCAAAGCATTCTTCCACAAAGAATTGATTGGATTTTTGTTTTGTTTGATTTTTTTCCCCCCTCATTTTGCTTTAGTTGAATTGTTAATCTTAACCTCTGTTCAAGTTCACTGAGTTTTTTTTCCCCCTCCATTCCTAGTTTATTAGCAGACCACTCTGTGTGTGTGTGTGTGTGTTTCTGGGTGGTTTGGGGTAGGGGCAGGACGATAGAGGTGGTTTGGGTTTTTGTTGTTTCCCTCATTTCACATCTTTTATTTTCAGATCTCATTTTCCATTTGGTTATTTCAGTGTTTCTATTTCTCTGTGAATAGTCCTCATCTGTTTACTTACCTGATTCTTTTTGGGGGGGGGAGATTCGAGACAGGGTTTCTTTGTGGCTTTGGAGGCTGTCCTGGAGCTAGTTCTTGTAGACCAGGCTTGAACTCAGAGATCTGCCTGCCTCAGCCTCCCGAGTGCTGGGATTAAAGGTGTGTGCCACCACTGCCCTGTTACCTGTTTCTTTTTGGTTTTGAGATAGTATTTCATGTAGCCTAGGCTGGGCTTGAATTTACTTTTCACAGATTTTATTTTCAGATCTAATTTTCCATTTGGGTATACCAGTGTTTACATTTCGCTGAATATTCTTTTTTGTGTACTCATCATCTTTTTGTTTTTGAGACAGTATTTCTTGTAGCCTAGGCTGGGCTAGAATTTGCCTTATTTCCAAGGATGTTGGTGACTTTCAGGTCATCCTATCTCCACCTCTAGAGTGCTGAGATTATATGCTTGCACCACCACACCTGTTTATGAAGTGGCAGGGATTAACTCTGGCCTTATGCATGCTAGGCAACCATTCTATCAACTTGAGCTACATCTGTAGCTCTATCCTTTAATATTGTGAGTTACCTTTCTGTTACATGCCTACCCACTAATTCCAGAGTCTGTTATCTCTGGGTATGTTTGCATTGCTTTGAAAATCTAATAATAGGTCAGATTTTCCTGTTTCTTTATTTGACTGCTGTTTCATTATCTGCTAAAAAGCAACATTGTAGTAGAGAGTTGTTAACTATCTTCAGAAGGGTTGAGAATTTGGTTTTGGCACTTTGTATGTTGGATCACGTTTTTCTTGTCAAGGAGTGGTTTAGGAACTTACCAAGATGGGTTATAGAGTTACTCCTATTCCATAAGACATAACCCCTAAATGACAACATGGGCTTTGTCTAGCTCTTAAATGCCTGGGATGTTCTGCCAGGTCCATGTTTGATGTTTGCATACACAGTCTCTGTTTAAGTTCTCTGCTGGGCCTTCAGGAATGAGAAACATGAGTTAGATAGAATCTGCAGCTTGGTGCTTGGCTACAGCTGGTTCCTCTGGATACTACTTTGCAAATTTCTGCTGCTTCTGTAACTCTGGGCTTTCTTTCTCCATCCAACAAGAGATAGACTTCCACTCATCTTTGCTACATTTTGGAAGGTCCTCCTGTAGCCAGAAGGATGTGGAGTTTTTCCTTGGGTAGTATCTCCTTATTCAAGAATCATAACCTTACCTTCATTGTTGTCCAATGCTTGCAGACAGATACTTCATCTGTGTTGTCCAGTTTTATTGTTTTTACTGAGAGGAGGTGGGGCATAGAATAAAACTTCTTACTTTCATACCAAAACTGGAAGTCTAGCCTCCTTTCAAAGTATTTTAGGAGCTGAGAGATGACTCAGCTATTAAGAACTCTGGCTGTAACCCGGTGGTGGTGGTGGCACACTCCTTTAATCCAAGCACTCAGGAGCAGAGGCAGGTGAATATCTGGGTTCGAGGCCAGTTTGGTTTCCAGAATGAGTTCCGGGACATTCAGGGCTACACAGAGAAACCCTGTCTAAAAAAAAAAAAACCTGGCTGCTCTTGCAGAGGACCTGGGTTTGGTTCCCAGTATCTACGTAGCTGCTCAGAATAGTCTATAATTCCAGGTCTAGGGAATCCGACTCTGTCTTCTGGCCTCCAAGGGCAGTGCATGCATATGGTATACCAACATACTTGCAGGCAAAACACTCATAATCTTACAAATAAATCTTTAAAATAAAACCTTTTAACTGAATTGTCAAATCGGTGATGTTTTAAGACCATGTAATTAGCATAATTTAGGATCATCTGGTTCAAGATGATTGTCTTCTTAACCTTTTATTTAACGCCTATGTCAATGCAAACCAAGCTCGAGTCAGTCCCTCAACTTCCTATACTCCCAGTCGGCACAAGAGGAGTTATGAAGATGATGAAGATATGGACCTACAGCCCAATAAACAGAAAGACCAACATGCAGGTGCCCAGCAAGCAGGTAATGTGTACCCTCAGCCTCCTCCTGACAGCTAGGGTTTTTTTCGGGATTGTTCCCTAACATAGTTCTAGATCTGGGAATTGGTATGGTGTGGTAACCTACCTCATTTTACATTTATCATAACTGGATGGTGTTGGTTGGGGTGAAGCTCAGTAGTAGAACTTTGACCTTGATAGTATGAGGCCCTGATTCCATCCATAGTGACTGGGGTTGGTATGTTGCAGGCACTTTTGAGCATTTTTACAGTGAGTACTCTTTGGAAAGCTGCTCTGATGTGTGCTTTTAGTTTTAAGTGGTTGACTGGGGGGGGGGGCACCTTTTTTTTGTCTTTGTTTTTCGAGACAGAGTTTCTCTGTGTAGCTTTGGAGGCTGTCCTGGAACTCACTATGTAGACCAGGTTGGCCTCAACCTCACAGAGATCTGCCTGTCTCTGCCTCCCGATTGCTGGGATTAAAGGCGTGCACCACCAAAGCCCAACTTTTTCTGTTGTTTTGTTGTCCTGACTCTTGAGCAATAGAAAGCATAATCGTACTTGCCCCTAAAAGTGACTTAGCTGAAAACATCTTTTCTTGCTTGCTTTTGGAACCATGGTAGTTTTGTTGATTTTTTTGTTGTTATTTGTTTTGTTTTGTTTTTCAAGACAGGATTTCTCTGTGTAGCTCTGGCTGTCCTGGAACTCACTTTTGTAGTTCAGGTTGGCCTCAAACTCTGGGATTAAAGGAGGTATGCACTACCACCCCAAGTTCAAGTACAGCTAATTCTTTTTTTGTGTGTGAGAAAAGGGACATTTGGCTTATTAATAAAGACCAATGAAAATATAGAGAAATAAAAATTAATGCTACCTGATACAATGAAATAGTTGACTTGGCTACTCTCTTAGCAAATAAAGACAGAGCTTACAGCCAAACAGTTAACAACCAGGTCTCAGGTCAGTCAGGTCTCTAGGCAAGGTCTTTGGCTTCAGTCATCTTCAAGGGTTGCCCAGCACCTCCTAGCTGAGTATCTTGGAATGTAATCTCCTGTGTTTCTCCAAAATCTTCAAAGGAGATCAGGTCTACACTGCTGCATTCAGTTCAACAATTCTGTATAATCAATACACTGAGGAGCTGTGTCATGGGAAGTTAAGAGGGGAAAGCAAGCCATGAATGAGTTCAGTTCATTTTGACACTGGCAAGTCTTAGGCCTTAATGTCCTTGATCATACTACATGCAGTCACAGGACACCTTGACTGTGAGCCTAAAACTGAGATTAATGACTGAGGACACAAGGGAAAAACATCCAGGTTTCTAGTCTAACCACACACATACTGGCAAGCAAGTGGTGACCTGTTTGACAGAAGGTACAGCTAATTCTAATGCACCCTGGAGACAGCAGTTGATGTTGTATAAGAGCTTAAAAATTCTGAATCCCCATGTATTATTTATTATTCTTGGATTTTATGAGCAGTGACCCTCTTCATATGTCAAGTAGACAAGTTTGTCTTTTTGTGTTGGTCACTTCCCTTCAGAAACAAGAATCTCTGTCTTTAAAGTAGGGTTGAGGAAGCTTATTGAACAATCAAGAATATAAAAGTATACTGATAAATTTCATTTGGCTGTATTGTGAATTGGCATTTGTAATTGTATTTTATAGGTTAGAATACTGATTTTTTTGTTACTGTTTTGCAAGACAGGGTTTCTCTGTGTAGCCTTGGCTGTCCTGAAATTCACTCTATAGACCAGACTGCCTTGAATTCAGCAGAGGTCCATCCACCTGCCTCTGCCTTCTGAGTGCTGGGATATAAAGCTGGAGAAAACATGAGCTGAATGGGTCTGAGGTTTGTTGGATTGCGTCTTTGGTCTGAGCTTGGGTGGAGGTGAGAACTCTAGGGGCTGGCTGCTTTGCTTCTCTGATCTCCAGCTTCAACTGCAATGTCTTGTCTCTGAGTTTTTACTATTAAGACCAAAGACAATTTGTGCTACAGGGTAGTATTTTTATCCTTTAATTCATTCAGATTAACAGCATGTTTTAAGTGACCATTGAATCCAGGGACTGTGGTAGTTTTCTTTCTGTTCATTCAGGGGAGAGATGCTTCTGTCCCCCCCCCCTTTTTGTTGTTGTTGTTTTGTTTTGTTTTTCAAGACAGGGTTTCTCTGTGGCTTTAGAGGCTGTCCCAGAACTAGCTCTTATAGACCAGGCTGGTCTCCAAACTCACAGATATCCACCTGCCTCTGTGTTTCTTCCCTTTTGTCTGAGTGTTGTGGACTTGCAAGATTTTGTACATTCGTGCAGTGTGCTACTTGTTAGTTTCTAGATTTCAGGCTACATAGAATTTTTAAACTTCCCTGTTTTGAGATCAGTAGAGTTAGGCAGCATTGTGAGAAGTAATACAGAGAGATCCCATAACCTTAATAGTGACACCTGTGTATTTACAATCCAAACAACATATTCTTTTTCATTTTTCTTATGGTAAAGAGGTTAGAACCCAGGACCTCACACACCAGACAAGAGTTGCAGCCTGCACCCTGGAGTGCTTTTAATAGATCACAGCCAGAAAGTATCATTGAGAGGAGGATTCATCAGTTTTTTTCAGAGCTCACAGTTTTGCAGGGGTAGACTTGTGCATACTTAGTTCTGTGCAGTTTTACTATGTGTAGTTTTATATAGCTACTACACCAGGCAAGGTACAACATAGTTCATTCATTACCGAGATCTCATACCTGTCCATTACAAGAATCTTACATAAATGAAGTCACCCATTGTGTAAACTTTGAGGCTTGGCTTTTTCCATCCAGTGTAATTTTTTTTCTTGAAATCTATCTATATTGTTGCATGTACCAGGTTTGTTTGTATTTTCAATTTTTAGCTAGTATTTCATGGTATGGCAGGCTATATTTTTATCCTAATTACTATCATCCTCAAGCAGTAACTACTTTGGAAGCAGCCACTAGTAGTTGGTAAACTACTGAGCCATTACTGCCATTTACTGCCATTACTGCTAGTTTCATTTTTGTTTATGAAGCAGGATCTTTCTGGAACCGACTGTGTAGGCCAGGCTGTCCTCAAACTTAGAACAGCTGTGACTACTTCTATGACTCTTTAATTCAGTTCCTCATGTTGTGGTTTCCCCCTGCCATAAAATTATTTTCGTTGCTACTTCATAACTGCAATTTTGATACTGTCATGAGTAGTAATGTAAAAATCTGATATTCAGGATTTCTGATATACAATCCCTGTGAAAGGTCATTAGGCCCCCAAAGGGGTTGTGACTCACAGGTTGAGAAGCACTGGATTAAATGCGTGCCACCACACCTGGCTTAATTTTTATTTTTACATTTATTAACTTCATGTGTATTTGTGGATATCTTTGATATCTGAAGAACAGATGTTGTGCCAACAACAGAAAACCTTGGGAGGCATAGTCTTTTCCTATGTAGGATAAAGTCACACAAAAAGAAATTCATGTTGGGCAGTGGTGGCACTTGCCTTTAATCCCAGCACTGGGGAGGCAGAGATAGGCAGATCTCCCTGGTCTATAGAGCCAGTTCCAAGACAGCCAAAGCTACACAGAGAGACCCTATCTTGAAGAAAAAAAAAAAGATTATTTACTAAATACCGAGACTAAGTCAGGGTTGTTGAGATGCCTGCAGGTATAACCACTTGCCACCAAACCTGACCACCTGACTTTGCAATCCTCAGAACCTAGTTATTTATTTTAATGTCGATTCTTGGCTATCAGAGATACCCAAGTGACAATATTTTAAGTTAATTTAAATTTTTTTAATATTTATTTTGTTTCTGAATTTTTGCCTGCCTGTATGTCTGTACCATGTGAATGCTCACAGAGGTTAAAAGAGGGTATGGGATCCCAGGAACTGTGTTTAGAGATGATTGTGAACCATCACGTGGGTTCTGGGAACTGAGTCTGGGTCCTCTGCAAGAGCAGCCAGTGCTCTAACCCTTGAACTTTCTCCAGACCCTGAAGTTAACTTTATTTCAAAATATGTATATTTCTTTGCCACTTATAAGTTTTTTATTTAATTTTTAATTTTTTGAGACAGTTTTTCTTTGCAGTCCTAGCTGTCTTGAGGTCAGAGATCCTACTACCTTTGCTTCCAGAGTGCTGGGACTAAAGGCTTGCGCTACCATGCCTGGCTAAGATTGTATTTTAACTACATTTCTTCCTTCCTTTTCCTGCCTCCAAACTCTTTTGTATATCCCTCCCTGCTCTCCATCAAATTCATGACCTCTTTTTCATCAACTGTCATTTTCTGCTGTCTGTATTTATATATGCATATATATTCCTAAATATAACCTGTTAGGTACATATAATGTTAATTGTATGTATGTTTTAAGGGATAACTGTTAGGCACTAGACAACCAATTTTGTGTGCTCTTCCTTGGGGAGGGCCACCTCTCCTGTTCCCAGCTTTACTCAGTTGCATGTAGCTCTTTGTATAGGGTTGAAGTCTTACGGGATTTTTCCCATGCAATTTGGCATGTTCTTTGGTGTCCTCCTTGTTCAGCTCTCATTTAGGTGGTCATGTTGGTGAGACTTTATAAGTGTACTTTGTGATGTTACAAGGGTATCCAATCTCACAGCAAAGTCCCTGGTCCTCTGGCTCTTAAAACCTTTCTGCTGCTGCCTCTTCTACAATGTCCCCTGAGTCTTGGGTGCAGGGGTTGTTTTGTAGATGCATCCACTGGCATTGGTTTCCATAGCTGCATTTTGATGGTTTGTGGTTTTCTGTAGTGGTCTTCATCTTTAAAAAGAGAAGTTTCCTTGATGAAGCGTGAGACTGTGTTTACTTGCGGGTATAAGGATAACTCTTCATAGATTGATGATGATTTAGTATCATAGTGCTTGTAGATTCTCCTTCAGTATCCATAACTTCATTTGCACTGAGTAGTAAGCTATGTTTCCAGTACTAGGCATGGTTTCCTTCTTGTTGAGTGGGTCTAAAGTCCAATTAGAGAGCTGTTGGTTACCACTAAGGTGTTCGTGCTCCTATTGCACGCTTAGGTTATCGTGTTGTCCGGGTCATTGATGTCACTCATAAGTGTCATAGCTGAAAGGGATGAAATTCACTTTTAAAAGTACTTACATGAGTTGGGCATCATGGCTTACATCTAAAAATCCTAATACTAAGGATACTAAGACAGCAGGATAAGTTCAGTGCCAGCCTGTACTACACAGTGAGACCCTGTTGTAAGATACCCAGTCTCAAAAAAGAAAAGAAACAAAAAAACTTACATTATGTTTGATGGGGTAGTTTGTTGCCATTTCATAGTAAGAAAATAAATATTTTAGTTGTGTATCTATCTTTGTTCTGGTAGACGTCAAATAATAACATTGTTTATGTTATTATTTATGATTTATGTCAGACTTGAAAAGCACTTTTGGAATGTTCTTTTCTTTGGGCTTAGAAGTGACCTCATGCAATGCTGTTTGAGTCTAGGGGGCCTCGGTGGCCTTCACTGGTGTGGAGAACCAAAGCGCTTAGAAACTGAAGCTTCCAGTGGGCAACAGCTGAGCTCCTTGAACCTCTCTTCACCATTCGATCTGAACTTCCCCCTGCCAGGAGAGAAGGGCCCTGCCTGCCTCGTTAAGGTACAGCCTTTCTTAGCTATATCCACAGATGCTACTGCTTCAGAAATGAGGCGTTAGAAAAGCCTCAGCTTTTTCCTGAATTTTCCTTTGCCACTATAACAAATTGTTCCAGATTTAGTCATTTACAACAGTAAGTTATTTACAGGTTTAGACTTAAGTGTGACTTGAGCTGGATAAAACCTTGAGGTTCTAGAGGAACCGAGGGAGGACTGGATCTGGTTTGCTTGTGTTTTGGCCTCATCCAGCTTTGAGAGGCTGCCTGCATTCTTTGGCTGTGGCTTCTCCATCTTTAAGACTTTATCTTTCTGACTTTTGTTTATTTGTTTGTTTTGTTTTGTTTTTCAATACAGGGTTTCTCTGGCTTTGGAGGCTGTCCTGGAACTAGCTCTTGTAGACCAGGCTGGTCTCGAGCTCACAGAGCAGAGATCCACCTGCCTCTGCCTCCCAAGTGCATGGAGGCATTTTCTCAATTGAGGATCCTTTCCTCACTGATGACTCTTGACTTGTGTCAGGTTGACATAAAACCAGCCAGCACACCCTGTTTCACAGACAAAAGGGGAGAAAGTCATACTCAAAAGTGGAACAACTTTTAAGTTTATATCTACCCCTTTCCTATGTCATTCCTAATTTCATAATATTTTATTTCTGCTACTTTACCTTTCTTTTCAAAACCCACTTAACACTTGTATTGAAAATAAAGGGTGTTGCAACACATGCCCATAATCCTGTCATTCTAGAAGCTGAGATAGGAAGATCAAGAATTCAGTGCTAGCCTGAGCAGCTTGACCCTGATGCAAAAAACTAAAACTGACTGTAGCATCTTATACCTCAATTCCCGCACTTGGGAGGCAGAGGCCTGAGGATTGCTTTGAGTCCTAGATCGGTGTGGGCCACATAGACCAGCCAGGTAGGCTCTGGTTTAGCTTTTGACTGACTGCCAGCCTCTGTGGGAGCATGGTTGTTCACATGCTTGCTGATTTAGCTGTTTGGCTCGCAAGTTCCTGGCTGCTTTTGGTTTGGTTATGCAGTATTAACCTGGTTTTATATTGTCATCAGGTCTATGAAGATTGGGATTGCTTCAAAGTCAATGATGTTCTTGAGTTATACGGTGTGCTGTCTGTGGATCCTGTTCTGAGCATATTGAATAATGAGGAAAGGTGAGTTTGTTTGCTAGGTTTTTCTTTGTTACTTTTTCATTTCAGAAAAGTGGCAGATAATTATAGAGAACTTCCTTTCCTGTCTTCAGACTTACCATTTGCCACTGCCCATGCCCCATATGCTTATGCACCTCCAGCACTTCATCCCTGCATCCCTTGGCTATGGAAATAAGCCAGGTTATATCAGTCTTCCCAGTGCTGTGCCACCAATCTATGAGAGTGTTGTTAATGTCAATCACTAAGTTAAGGTGGTATCTCCTGTCATGTCAGTGCTTTTCACTTTGTCATTAATAAATTGAAAGACACTATGTGAATGTCCAGCAGTTCAACATTTGTTGACTTGTGTTGTGTCTCACAAAGGTTTTTCAATTACTTTGTCTCACTACAGTAGCTGTTTTCTACTGTGTCCTTCCTACAGTTGTTGTTCAAGTAATTTCTTTATGTCAGTATGGAATCAATAGACCCTCATTTTATTCAATATCAGTATGTCATTTGAGACTCAGATTTTCCCAGATTTAGCTAGTAGGAGCCACAGTAAACAAACTATGTAGCATACTTTCTTTTGACTATACTATCCCAAAAGCACCCAGGAGAGTCATTGTGTATTCCCATTCTTGCTCTTTTGGTCCCGCCCACTGGGAACCAGATTCCTAGTCTCTGACTGTCCCTCCTATATTTATCATTTAGGAAAGTATGTAGCTATGCATATCTCCACCACTTTTTTTTTCTTCAATAAGGGAAGGTATATTTGTGAGTGTTTATATTTTTTTTTAATTATATAACAAAATGTGGGAATTTAGACCTTGTTCAATCTTTTCTTTTGCCTAAGGAAAAGAACTGGCACCATCATACCTGTGGCAGACTTGTTGGATGATACACAGTCATTTGCCAGGCATGGTAGTGTAAGCCTTAATCAGCTGTCAGGAGGCACAGACAGGTGGACCTCTGTGAGTTCAAGGCCAGCCTACATAGTGAATTCTACATAGTGAATTCCAGTACAGCCAGGATTACATAGTAAAACCCAATCTCAAAAAAGAAAAAGAAAGAAAAGGAGAGAATAGAACAATAATACAATGTTGGCAAATAATTTTTGTTGTTTTTCTCAAGACAGGGTCTCTATGTAGCCCTGGCTGTCCCGGAACTTGCTTTGTAGACCAGGCTGGCCTTAAACTCATTGATCCACCTGCCTCTGCCTCCTGAGTGCTGAGATTAAAGGCATGTACCACTAGACCCAACAACTGTCCTTCTAAATATGTGATTACTGAGGCTTCTTGATTCAGAGGGGTAGAGCCCAAACAGGCAAACTTTCAGTTTGTGAACTTGTGAGATCTGATGGAGTGTGTATGTATAGTTGAAGACTTTACATGTTTGCTCAGTGATTTCAGAGTGAGTCTATCATATTAGAATTGATTAGCAACCTGAATGTTCATACTGTCTTAATCACTTACCCATAATTTTAAGAGAGGTAGAGCAATGAGGAATAAAATTTAGCAAAGACCGTTAGCAAAATAGAAGCAAAGGATTTCTGAATTCAATAATAAACACTTTTGGCTTTGGAGAAAAAGATCCAATGTTTGGATGTGCTGAGAATTCAAGGAGTACCTGATTTGAAATGGCCTTGTGAATGACAGCCTCTGTCAGTACATGGCACTGTTAGCTCACTGAGTGTAAACACATTGGTCTTGGGCAGTAGAATAAACCCATTGTGCTGTACAATGACCCAGCACTTGTGAGTAATAAAAACCATTTTAGATTGAGGAACCACATTCTGCCATTGGGAGATGGAAAATCTCTTGATTAGGATTATGTGTCTGTCTTCAGAGTGTATGTTTTTGCACCTTTGCTATTTGGCATCTCTAAACCAAGCCTGTCTCCACAGGGAGGCGTCTGCATTACTAGACCCCATGGAGTGTACAGACATGGCAGAAGAGCAGAGGGTACATAGTCCTCCAGCTTCATTAGTGCCAAGAATTCATGTGATTTTAGCCCAGAAGTTGCAGCACATCAATCCTTTGTTACCCACTTGCCTTAACAAGGAGGAGAGCAGAACTTGTAAGTGTAAGTGTTGGAGTGCATGAATGGCAGTTCATCTCTATGGGGACCACAGTCCCTGCTCAGCAGAGTGAGTTTTCTAGTAATGTCTGTGACTTTGCCCCATTTCCTCTTCTATTAATTCTTGTCATTAATGAGACCTCAACAAGAACAAAGGAGCTATAAGCTGTCTTTGTTGTAACATTGGCATCTTTTTTTTTTTATGTTACATTTATTTATGGAAGGGGTTTAGAACATGCATGTGCCAGGGCATGCATGTGGGGGTAAGAGGAGAACTTAGAGAAGTCAGTTCTCTCCTTCCTTCCACTGTGTGGGTCTTTGGGTCAAACATAGGTTATCAGGTCATCGGACTTGGTAGCAAGTGCCTTTATTCTGTGAGGCATCTTGCCCACTCTGGCATTGTCATCATTTGTTGGCCGTTACTGTAAGTTCACGCTCATTGTCTCCAGAACTGTAGTGTTGCTTCCTGTTCTTGCACTGACGTGCTGGTGCAGAGCTGGTGAGTGCACTCTCATTGCCTGCCTTCCTTCCTTCTGCAGTTGTGTCCAGTTTCATGTCTGAGTTGTCTCCAGTCAGAGCAGAGCTGCTTGGATTCCTCACACACGCGCTCTTGGGAGATAGTTTGGCTGCTGAATACCTTATATTGCATCTCATCTCAACAGTGTAAGTGCTGTGTTCTACGTGGGAACTGAGGTGTGGGATAAGGAGTGGGAGGGAACAGCTGAGGTTTTAGTTTATCAGCTTCATCTTCAGGTGGGATTTTTTTGTTCCATATATTAAATGTTGTACCAATACAGATGCCTCTTTCATCTTTTCACACAAAACATTGATTATGACATGTTAGAGGCAAGATCAGACAGGACTTGACTGATGAATAAAATGAGTTATTCCATCTTTTCTGCGTTCTTTTTTCTTTTTTTTAAAGATTTTATTTATTATGTATACAACATTCTGTTTCCATGTATATCTGCACACCAGAAGAGGGCCCCAGATCTCATTTCGGATGGTTGTGAGCCACCATGTGGTTGCTGGGAATTGAACTCAGGACCTCTGGAAGAACAGTCAGTGCTCTTAACCTCTGAGCCATCTCTCCAGCCCCTCTTCTGCATTCTTTATTTTTCTTTATGGTAATGTAGATTAAACCCAGGATTTTCTTGTGCATACTAGGTATCCCATCCCCAAACCCCTGTTTATATTGTACTTCTCCAGGTCTTTGTATATATTTAATTGTATATTGACTTTAATGCTCCCCCCTTTTTTCCTTTTAGTTTTTTGTTTCTCTGTGTATCCCTGACTGTTCTGGAACTTGCTCTGCTGACCAGACTGGCCTTGAACTCAGAGATCTACTTGCCTTTGCCTCCTGCATGCTTATATTAAAAGGCATGTGCCACCACGGCCTGGCAGGTTTTTAGCTTTGCTTACAAAAGTAATGTATCTTAATAACAGGAAGAAAATTGCCTGCTGTCACATGACAGTCTATTACCATTTACTGCTTGTGATATTCTTTGGTTTATATCCATGTGTTGTGTTTACTCATGTGGGTGTCATTTGTGGTTGAAGCGCATATCCTCATTTTGCTTTTCACATTTAATATTTAGTGAGCTTCATTTTCTCATCATAATACTTTTTTTGAGCTAGGGTATCACTATGAAATCCTGGTCTGGATCCCTCTCTGTAGACCATGCTGGCTTGCAACTCAATGGAGATCCTTTTCTTCTGTTTCCTGAGTGCTGGGATTGAGGGCATACCACCAACACCCTGCCTTCTTCACAAGTTTTCTAATCAATGTGTGCTAGTTAATTATAAATTGTGCCATACTGTAACCATTTCTCAAAATGTTAGGTCTTCGTGTGTGTGTGTGTGTGTGTGTGTGTGTGTGTGTGTGTGTGTGTGTGTTTTAAAGGCTGTTAGAGTAAGCATCTTTCTGTTATAAACCTTTCCCTTCTTCTGGTGGCATCTTGAAAAGCAGGGTTCATGTCAGAGCGCTGTCATTGTTTGACTTGTTGCACATCCCATTGGAAAAGCCTGAAATGCTGGGCAGTCTGAAGTGTCCGAGCCGCAGGTGTACTGCTTAAGTCAAACTGGGAAGCAGTAACTACCAGCTCATTATTAGGCATGCTTAACCAGGAAGTTTGCAGATGTTCTGAAGCACTTCAAGTTTCAGCATTTTGTACTTCTGAGTTCTTAATACAGCCCACCTTGAAATGTTTGTAGAGCAGTGACAAGGCATATGAGCAGTAGTTTTTTTTAAGTATTGGCTATTATTTAACTGCTGCTGTTCTGATAGATAAAATAGCCAATGTCTGCAAAAAATTAAATTTATTTTATGTGTATAGCTGTATTACCTGAGTATCTGTGCATGTAGTGCCATGGAAGCCACAAGAGGGCATCTTAATCTCCTGGAACTAGAGTTAAAGATGGTTGTGAGCTGTCATGGGGTTCTGGGAATTGAACCCTGGGCTTCTGGAAGAACAGCCAGTGCTCTTAACCACTAAGCCATTTTTTCCTGCTTCTGCAAAGTGTCTAATGATGGTATTTTAGTATCTTACTTTTTTTTTTTTTTTTTCCTTTTTCCTTCTCCTAGATATACAAGAAGAGATGTTCTTCCACTAGGAAAATTTACAGTTAACCTGAGTGGCTGCCCACAAAATAGTACCTTCACAGAACACCTATATCGGATCATTCAACACCTTGTTCCAGCCGTAAGATAATATTATGAAGTATTATGAACAATAAATCTAATTATTTTCTGTTCACTTCAAGTACTAACTTTGTATTCCTTGTGGATCTCATTTACAAGGGACAACACGTGCCAATTGACAATTTAAAATGTACTGTCAGTATTCACACTGACCCAGCATAAATTTGTAAATCTAAAAATTAATGCAGTGGCAATGACTCCCTGAAGATCATGCTTCCTGCAGCTGCCAGTTTGGACCTTCAGTTTGGTCCTTTGTGTGCATATTAAACTTAAAATCTAAATAAGCTCTAAATTATACGAGCCAATTCTCTCAGCCGAGGTAATAAAGCGGCCTATCTCCATACCCTAGTTTTAGGTGCTGTTTGGAAGCATCTGGAACATACCATCTGTGTATTGGGATCTTGGGAACAGGAGAATTACTCTGATGAGTTGTGTAACTAAAAATGCTGGCCAATTCTATGGGATTTAAAAAGTGAAGCCAGGTCCTTAACTGAACAGCCTGTCATGTCTGTACTTCAGGCCCTGCAGAAGCAGCAGAGTTCTGAGGACTTAGGGCCATATTCAATGGGCTATGCTTTCCCTAATTTCTGACATTAGTAATTAAAACTGAAGACATGTTGAATAATCCATTAGATTTATCAACATAGTGATAAAACTGACACTGTTTTGCATTTTACCAAGCTCTTGAATTTCTAAAGTAATGGGAGACCCCTAGATTTTTAGTCCGTTCCCAAATTCACACCTGTGGTATGTTTTGATCTGGTGTGTTTCTTAGATGATAGCACATTCTCTATAGTGAAAACACTCTCTGCCCTCTATTTTGAAAGAGTAAGAGTAAAAATGGGACTTTCATTCATAGACCCTGTTAATAGGATCTTAGCAGTTCCCTAGGCCTACAACTCCTGAAATAGGATCTCTGAGTTATGTGTTTGTGGTTCAAGACCAAGAAAGTAATCGCTGGTGTGTGCTTTTAAAAGTTACAGCAGAACACTGAAACCCTTGAAATGGGATGGGAACACTGGGGGTGCCCATATACCCATTAATACAGAAGGGAGCAGACCTGGTGGCTGCCCGGGAACATATCATGTTTTCTTACCTGGAGGACAGGCAAAGGCAGTAAGGAACAGCGTGACTTCTAAGGGATGTCAGCAAAGAAGCTGGTGTGGTACCAGCTGTGCCAAAAGCCATCAGATCTCAGTTGTGAGGCCAGAGGTTCTTGGCACACTGAAGACACTGGCTACATTATTACATGGGAGGGTGGCAGAAGGGGCTTAGAGACGACAATGTGGTAGGTGTTTGCATTTTATTCTGGTTAATTTTCTTGCTTTGCTTTTTTCTGACCCTGTCTCTTTTATCACTCTTAGCATACTGGTTGGTACTAGGCCCTTTCTCAATTGTCTTCTCTCTGTAATACAACGTTCAGCTTTTACTACTGGTTAAATGTGTCCTGCCTGTAGGTCTACGGCAGAATCAGCCCCAGCCCCAGCACATGGACACTTTTTTGTTTTAAAGTGTGAAATTTTTATGTATATAAGTGTTTGGCTTGCATGTATATCTGTGCATCACAAACATGCTTGGTGCCCATGGTGGTCAAAAGAAGGTGTTGGGTAACCTGCAACTGGAGGTATGGATAGCTGTGAGCCACTGCTGGGAATAGAGCCCATGTCTTCTGCAACAACCAGTGTTCTTAACCACTGAGCCATCTCTACAGCCAGCTACCTTTTTTGACAAGCCCTGCCTCTTCTGAGATTTCATCTGTATCTGTAAACAATTCCTGTCCTCTTTTTAAGAGTAATTGAGCTAAAGTACAAAATTCTCTTAAATTTTGGCTGTAGTCTTCTTCCTCCTCCACAAACTTCCCATGCCTTGCTTTTCTGGAGGCTGGAACATATATGAGTAGAGCAATCTAGAGCAGACAGGAGACTGTTGAGTGTGTTAGAGGCAGAGATGGGGGAGGGCCATGCTCTGGGCTGTAGTGTTGACAGTGAGGTCTGCAGTGGTAAAGGAATGGGGGCTTTCAGTCACAGAGCCTTTTCTCTGGCCTCCGTGAGGAGGACCAGCAGTTCTTATGTTTTACTAGTTCCTATCCCTTAATGAGGTTCAGCTTCTGGGGATGTTATGTTTGAACCTCAGTTGTTTACCATTTGTTTCAGAGTAAAATTTACTCATCAAGACTTGAAAAAAACAAATTTTCTTTGTATCTCTGTGTGGCCTTCTCTGTTTAGCATGTTCCAGGCCCAGCTGAAGACAGAACAAGCAGCTATCTATAAGAAGCATGGGTTGTAGTGTGGCCACAGTTCCTAAGAGAGACATTTGTCTCTCCCTTAGAAATGATATACCATGTGAAACACAAATGTTTTGACTCCAAATATGTATCTGTGCATTTTTTTAAATAGAGAAACTTGTATCCTTGCTCATTACAATTTCTGTCTCAGTCTTTTCGTCTACAGATGACAATAGAAAACATGAACCAATTGAAATTCATTCCCCACAAAGACTATACAGCCAATCGATTGGTCAGCGGTCTCCTCCAGCTGCCCAACAACACGTCCCTGGTCATTGATGAGACTCTTCTAGAGCAAGGGCAGTTGGACACCTCAGGTACGCATGCAGATGCCTCCTGACCCCTTGTGGCTTTACTCCATTTAGCCAGATCTAGCAGTGGCTTCCAAGACAAAGTTACATTTAACAAATATTTTTAAAACATTCATTTGACTAAAGCATATACTACAAATTATACACCAACTGTTTTGTTATGTCATGCTGTTGATTGCTTATTAGCTCAAAAAAGGATACAAAAGATTTAATGTAATATTTTATATTTCTCATAAACAGTTTTTATAGTTTGGGGGGGATAGAGCATATGGTTTAAACTAACATCAGCTATGTAACATGTTAAAAATGACAAAGAACATACTAGATCATGCCCACATGGAGAGAATGCAGGTGATATTGTGCTGGTATGAGGCTGAGGCACAAAAGGTGGATGGGAGAAATAATGAGTGTTTGGAATTTGTGAGCCAAAGTGGAGCATAGAATCAGTAAAGATTAGCCAGAAGTGGTGGCACCCACCTGCATTGGTGGTAGAGACAGAAGAACTAGGAGTTCAAAGCTAGCATGGGCTTCAATAAAACCCTGTCTCAAAAATACATAAATTGGGAAAACTCAACAACCTCACTTTCTAAAGAAATCATTTTCCTATCTAATCATAGCCATGACCTAAGAAGTAATGAACTTATCTGAGTTCTACTTTGTGTCTGGTATTAGATTTGGGTGTATTTTGGCCCCAGAAAGTTCAAGTTGGCCTATTATTGTCTGTGTAGCTTATCTAGTTGACATTTGACTTGCCAACATTCTGCTTGCTAAATTGTTGGCTACTGTTATCTTTCTTTAAGCAGCAGAAAACCACATGTCCTATTATCATTGCCAGCCAAGCTAATTTGCGTAGGTGATTAAAATATCACTGCCAGTAACAGTCTTCCTCTTCCAGGTGTTCATAATGTGACTGCGCTGAGCAACCTGATAACCTGGCAGAAGGTGGATTATGACTTCAGTTACCACCAGATGGAGTTCCCGTGCAGTATCAATGTGCTCGTCACATCTGAGGGGCGGTCACTGCTCCCGGTATGATGGCCCCCGGCTAATAGAAGGAGGTTACAGTGCAAAGATTATTGTTGCCATTTTGTCCGTTTTTATTATTTTCTGTCTGTGTGTGCAGGTGCACGCACTTGTGTCAAGAGCAGGGGTCAGCTTCAGGGCTTGTTTCTCAGGAACCATACACCTTGTGTTATGAGTGTCCAGCAAACCCCAGATTCATCTGCCTCACTTCCGGTCACCCATCATTTTTGTGTAGATTCTAGGGATTAACACTAGTCCTCAAGCTGCAGGCATTTTTGTTTTGTTTTGTTTTGTTTGTTTTTCGAGACAGGGTTTCTCTCTGGCTTTGGAGGCTGTCCTGGAACTAGCTCTTGTAGACCAGGCTGTCCTCGAACTCACAGAGATCTGCCTGCCTCTGCCTCCCTAGTGCTGGGATTAAAGGCCCGTGCAGGCATTTTTTTCCCTAAGATTTATTTTTTTTTGAGCTGGATGGTGGTGGCGCATGCCTTTAATCCCTGTATTCAGGAGGCAGAGCCAAGCGGATCTCTGTGTGTTTGAGGCCAGTCTGGTCTACAAGGTAAGTTCCAGGATAGGCTCCAAAGCTACAGAGAAACCGTCTTGACACCCCACACACACACCAAAAAAGGATTTTTTTTGGAGGGGGCGACAGGTATAGTGGTATACTTCTCAGCACTTGGGAGGCAGAGGCAGGCAGATCTCTGTTGGAAACCAGCTAGTCTACATAGTGAGCTCCAGGACAGCCAGGACTACATAGAGAGACTCTGTCTTTTAAAAAAACAGACAAGCCAAAACACATGTTTTAGTTGTGTGTCATGGTTTTTTTTTTTTTTTTTTTTTTTTGAGATTTTATTTATTATATATACAACATTCTGCTTCCATGTATATCTACACACCAGAAGAGAGTACCAGATCTCATTATGGATGGTTGTGAGCCACCATGTGGTTGCTGGGAATTGAACTCAGGACCTCTGGAGGAAGAGCAGTGCTCTTAACCTCTGAGCCATCTCTCCAGCCCACATTTTATTTTTTAATGTTTTATTTTATATGCATGAGTGTTTGTATGCATTTATGCATGTTTGCCATTTACAAGTCCTGGTGTCCATGGAGGACAGAAGGAGGGCATTTGATCCGCTGGAACTGGAATTAGGGTTGGCTGTGAATCACCCATATGGGTGTTAGACCTAGGCCTTTGCAAGAGCACAGCAAGTACTCTTAACCACTGAGCCAGCTCTTCAGCTCCAAGTGTTACTATTTTGTAGGTGTGTGTGTGTGTGTGTGTGTGTGTGTGTGTGTGTGTGTGTGTGTGTGTGTGATTCATACCCACAAAAACCAGAACTGGGGGTGGGGAGGTGGTGGCTTGGAGCTGAGCTGAAGTTAAATGTATATATAAGCGTGTCCTGGGATCCAAACTCTGTCCCCTATAGAGTAGTAATCGCTCTTAATTGCTGCATCATCCCCTCAGCCCCACAAAGGTATGTGCTTTATAGACTGAACCGTCTCCTCAGCCCAGCGCTGCTTATTATTGTAATAAGTTGCATTTATGAATTGTGGGTTACCTTGCCTGTGGTCCATGCCTGTGATTCTACACACTGAGGGAGGCTGAGGTGGGAAGGTCGTGAAGTCACACCCTTCCTGGACAGCATAGTAAGACCCCCCCACCTCAAAAGACTGGGAGTACATATAGCCCAGCGGTAAAACACTTGCCTACCTTGTGTAGGGCTCTGAATTCCGGCCATAGATTTCAAAAAAGGAGATTGTAGCTGCTAGTTATTAACAGGGGAATTTCATTTTACAACTACCAAGAACCAGAAAAATCACAAGATAACCAAAGCTACTGGTAGGAGAACCTCATATCTAGAAATAAAGCTAATTCCCCTTAATAATCCAGACTGCTGTTCTTACTTTCTTTGTGTGGTTCCCCCCCCCCTCAGTCATGTGATATGTGTTTATGCCAGTGTGTGCTATGGCTGGTGTGTAGAGATTGGAGAATGACTTGAAGGAACTGGTTTTCTTTCCATCCACCATGTGGGTCCTGAGAATCAAACTCAGGTCATCAGGCTAGCAGCAAGTACCTTCAACAGCTAAGCCATATCCATCTCAAATGTCCCTAAACTGAGTTTAAGGCTAGCATGACTTACAGAATGAGATCTTGTCTTGAGCCAAACAGAAAATCAAATTTGGTTTCATGTCTTTTATGGTCCAGTCAGACAGATTTATTACACTAAGATTTTAAAAATATCCCCCTCCTCAAATACATGGTATTTTTAATTCCCTTACAAGTTGAGACCTACATCCTCTAAAACATAGGTTATTGTAGGATCTTGGAAATGAATTCATCTTTCTCTTTCCAGGCAGACTGCCAGATTCACTTACAGCCCCAGCTGATCCCGCCCAACATGGAAGAGTACATGAACAGCCTTCTCTCAACTGTGCTGCCATCTGTGCTCAACAAGTTCCGAATCTATCTGACCCTCTTGAGATTTCTGGATTACAACATATCAGATGACATAACCAAGGTATGCTTTAGTTGCAGCAAGAAACCCTGTTTTGAGTTTCAGGTTTACTCAATACAACTTTACTGCTGTTACCTGTAAGGCAGAGTTGGTGTTTACCATTTCTAGTCTTTATTATGGTCATCTTCTGTTTAAAAAGGGTGTATTTTCTGTCCTTTTACTCAGCTGCCTCCTTCCTTTCTGCAGTTGAATTGCTTTTGTTTTTGTTTGTTTGGTTTAATTATTTTCAGCACTGGAATAAAAAACAGTTCCTTTGTATATCAGTGCAGCAAGCACTCTTATCTCCTATCTTCAGCTTCTACCTCATCAAGTTAGTTTTTGAGCGTTGAGATGAGCAGTTGCCTTGGACTTTTTAGTATTGGCAGATGGTTTAACTACATTAATACATAAAAATTTGCTTCTTTCCAATCTGTTCTTCATTCCCTCATTCATGTTGTTATTTCACAGATTATATCTTTGTATGTATATACTCATAACACATAATTATCACTTTGAGCAGTTGTTTTTTAAACCAGAAGAGTGAAAGGTTAAACAAGAAAATACATTTTTTGTTGCTTTTTCTAAGTCATTTGTGGCTTTATTATGTAGCCCATGCTGGCCTTAGACTTGGAGGGAATGTGGGGTTATAGGCAGACATCACCATGCCTAGCTTTACACTAGTCAGCATTTCTCTGTGTGGTTGCCTTTACCAAGACTTTCTGTTCCCACGTGAAGGACCCTTTAGTGTGATGATTGAGGGTGTCTTCTATGACAGCTTCTTCAAGCTTTTTATCTGGAACAGTCCTCTTTTTTTTTCCATTCATTTCTTGTTTTATGATACTGGGTTTCAAACCCAGGACCTTCACAGGGTTAAGTACCTGCCACTGAGCTCTTTTATGTTTATTTTAAAGAGACATCTGCCTGTCTCTGCCTCCTAAGTGCTGAGACATACCGTTTCTAGAGCTTAATTTATATAGCAAGCACAGCAACATATTAACGGTAACAATAGTAGAACATTTATTACAGGCTTCAAGTTCGATTAAGTGAAGACAGCCTTGCAGATCAGGGTAGCAGTTCTCTGTAATTGGTACATTGAAGGTATTGAAGGAACTCTGGCCCTGCCTGTTCTGCTGTCCCAGTGGCTGCCAGGCTGTTGGTTTTCCAGGACATCACCTGGGGTGGGGTATAGAGTATGAAAACAAAACAAGTTGAAATGTCACAGAACTCAACATTCTTACCAAGAGCCTCTGTTTTCTTGTATAAATGATCCCCAATTTACTGGGAGTTTCCAGGGTTTTGACACAGCCATTGTTTTCTGCTGTATTGGACCCAGGCAGGCCTGTAATTTGTGATCCTTCTCTCTCAGCTTTCAGGTGTGCACAATAGCACGGCATCACACTGTGGAAGATGCTGGCTTCTGTGCTTGCTTGGCATTCTCAAGGGGGACACAGCTGCATGTAGAATGTTTTCCATGTTGCATTTTGTAATGGAGATTAAATATTTGGTTCTTTCTCTTTTTACCCTCCTTGGCTTATTTGTCCGTCTATTTTTATTTCAGTCAAGGACCATGTTTCTTTTTCTTTACAACAATAAAGAAATAGTTTGAAATGCACTTAAAGAGGTTTGAAGCAATACTTTTACAAATATATTACTCTTTTGATAAAGGCGGTTGAAGATGATTTTGTGGAAATGCGTAAAAATGATCCTCAGAGTATCACAGCTGATGACCTCCACCAGTTGCTTGTGGTGGCTCGGTAAGTGTGCTCATCTGTATTCCCCTTTTTTGTTGGCCGTATGCAATTCTGATTTATTCAACAGTTAACCGAGGCAGACTTTTTTGTTTGTTTTATATTTCGAGACAGGATTTCTCTGTAGCTTTGGAGCCTATCCTGGAACTCTGTAGACCAGGCTGACTTCAAACTCAGATCCTCCTGCCTCTGCTTCTGCTTCTGCCTCCCGAGTGCAGGGATTAAAGTTGTGTGCTACTACTGAGGCTAAGGCAGACTTCTAAAAACAAAGGAACTTTTCCTTCAAAGACACCTTCTAGAGTTGAGCAGATGGGTAAAGCTTTTGCCTAAGGACTGAAGTTCAGATACACCTGAAATCTGGGTGTACATGGCCACAAGGAGTCTCAGAGCAAATTGACTAGCTTAGTAATACTAGCCAGCCTTTGGGTTCAATTGAGATACCCTGCCTCAACAACTAAGGCAGGGAGTGATTGAGGAAGATCCTTGATGTCAGACCTGGGCTTCCCACAAACACGGACAGACATGGAAAAAGTTAAATAAAAAGAAAACTCATTAGGTGGAGCTTGGAGAATCCTGTGGAAGAGGGGGAAGGATTGTAGGAGCCAGAGGGCTGGCTCAAGGACATCACCAGACAACCCACAGAACCAGCTAGCCTGGGTTCATAGGAGTTCACAGAGACTGAACTGATAACAAGGGAGCCTGCATGAGATTGACCTAGGCCTTCTGCTCATATGTTACAGTTGTGTAGCTTGGTCTTCTTGTGGGACCCCTAATAGTGGGAGCAGGGGCTGTCTGATTGATTCTTTTGCCAGCTTCCGGGACCCTTTTCCTCATACTGGGTCGCCTTGCCCAGCCTTAACACGAAGGGAGGTGCTTAGTCTTATGTAACTTGATATGCCATGTTGGGTTGATATCATGGGAGGCCTATTCTTTTCTGAATAGAAACCGAGGAGGAGTGGGGGGTTGGATTGGTGCAGAGGGCCAGGTGGTGGTGGAGAGGAAGGGGAGAAAATTGTGGTCGGGATGCTAAAAAAGTATGATATTAAAAATCACTAAAAAAAAGAATGCCTACCTAATGAAAGTGCTTATTGAGGGTTCATATTTGCCAGTGATCTCAGCAGGAGAACAGTCTTGTTCTCTAAGCTTTTAAGAGTTGAGCACCCTCTAATTCTGGCTCTCCAGGGATTCCTTTGCTCATGTGTAGCTTCTGATGGGCTTTCAAAGATTTCCTAGTTGTTAAAACTTTAAGGTAATCTTCCTAACTCTAGGTAATTTTTAAATTTCAAACCAGGTTTCTGTCCCTGAGTGCTGGTCAGACAACACTATCAAGAGAACGATGGCTAAGAGCAAAGCAGCTGGAGTCTTCCAGAAAAAACAGGCTTCAGCAGCACAAATGTGTGAATGGGAATGAACTTTAGAGTTCTGAACTTAAGAAGAGAATGGGCAAGCTATAGCCTCCATGCTGTACAATTCAGATTCGTTTATAACATATTGTTTTATAGATAATTTGTATCTAAAAACAATGACTTTTCCTGAAATCAAGCCTGGTGACACCTAAAGTTTATATGATTCTCTGTAAGGGCTTTTACCTTACTGGTTTTATGGAGTTTTGGAGTTTGTTTTATAATTAGTTATGATGTACAAAAATGTCTTTGATATTAAAGGTTTAATTATGATAATGTTGCTGATCATACCATCTCCTTAGCTATAGCTCCATCTTAGGCCAGACTCTTGAAGTACCAGCTTCGCCTGAAGACAGTTACTGGAAGAACTGTGCCCTCACATTTCTCTCTCTGTGTTAATGCAGAATGGCTCTGGTCTAAGTGTATCTAGTCGGAATGTACTTGCCATTGATTCTTGTGAACTCTTGTAGTGTCATTTCTACATACCTGGCCATAGAAACCTTTTCCCACTTACAGTTGTTAAATACCCTGCAGAACTAGGCTTTCCCATGGCAGGGGTTCCCAGCTTTTAATTTAATGGACTAGTAATACTTCCAGAGATCTCTGGGGTAGAGTGGCCAGTTAATTTGCCAAGTCATTTGGGGAAAAAAAAAAAATCACTGTGATCACCATTTTGTTTTCATAAAAGGACACTCAGATAAGAGACTTCTTTCCTTGGAATAAATGCAGCTTTGTGAAGGTCACCACATTGTCCTTAGCTTTTCTCATACCCTGCATTTGGGAACTGTCATTTTAAGGGACTCTGAAGGGAATGCTACCCCATGGAACCTTACCCAAACATGGAAAATGAAAATACAAAAAAACCTATTTAAATTGTAAACTTTGATTGGGGGGGGGGTTAGAATCCTTCCTTCCTTCTGCTATGTATTGAACTCTGGCCCCTCACACATGCTGGAGAAGTGCTCTACAACTAAGCTACATTCTTAGCCTGTGGGGGTGGGTACTTTTAATAATTTTTCTCATTATTTAGCCAATTTGATGACTGTACTGGATTTTGAGCTTTTAATGTAAGTTTGTCAGATGGTTTCCACGTGTGTTAGATGAGTAACGTCATTTGCTAGTATAGTAAAGGCCATATAGTCACAGGTAGGTTTTCCTCAGACCTATTCATTTTGATATGCATATCTTCCTTCCTTCCTTTTTTCTTTCTTTTTTTCCCGAGACAGGGTTTCTCTGTGTAGCTTTGGAGCCTATCCTGGCACTCACCCTGGAGACCAGACTGGCCTCGAACTCACAGAGATCCATCTGCCTTTGCCTACAGAGTGCTGGGATTAAAGGCGTGCGCCACCAACACCCACCCAGCTTGATATGCATGTTTTCAAATAAACAAATGTTACTACTTGTCATTTGCAAATTAATATAGCATAACCTTCAGAAAGGTTAGAACATTGCTTTTAAGCTATGATGTACATGAAGATGAATTAATTTGGATACAAATGAATTAAATGGTCCCTTAATTTTCTCCTACTAAAGAGGCTTATGTTGACATTGTTAACCAAGGAAACAGGGTCAGCCCAATGAAAGGAACTACAAACTACCATTTCAGCATTATTTTCCTAGCCTCAAATCTATTTTTATAAGCTAATATAAATAATGTTCATATTAGAATTCTAACTGGTTTTCATTTTTATAACTGGTAGATAAGATCTTCCTTAAACCTTTGAAAATAAAATGTTCACGTAGATTTTTGAAAATGCATTTTCCTTGTCCTAGAACAGAGTTTTTAGTTTATCTTGTCAGACTGTACCAATGTAAACTGTAATTTACCACAGAGAAGTCATAACTTTGCTTGATCTTACAAAAGAGTTCCCTTGAGAGACCTTGTCCAGCAAATAAAACTTCCAAATAACCAGTACTGAGGGCATTTTTTATGAATTAGAAGCACAGAATGGCATCTACCCAAGTCAAACTAGAAGCGACTGGAACCTTCAGCCTTTTGAGGCATCATCTCTGCCATGTCTACACAATGGATGGTCCTGGTTGTAGCTCTTCATCTATACACCTCTTTGGAAATAACCATTCCCTTCACTTGTGTTGTCAGATTTCCCCATGGGTCACCTCTGTGGAAACGAACACATGAAGGAAACCCACCTGACTCAGCTATCAGCACTTAGCTGCTCAGAAGAGCCTGAACACAAAGATGGGAAAGAACAGACTGCAGCATCCAGTTTTTAATGTTTTGGTTGAAAATACAGTTTTCATTTTTAAAATAAGAACACATTAATTGAAAAGGTTCAAAACAAGTGTTTGTGGCAGACTTGGCATGTACTAATTCTTTGATTGAAAACCAAACTACTATTAAATGCTATGCAAGAAATTCTCACACACAGTGATGCTTTGAATTACAGTGTTACTTTAATAGTCACAAGACTTGACACTTCTAATAAATAACAAAAGCAGGAATGCTTATTACCAGAGTTACAACACAGTGACAACAGACATCATGTTCATTTGAGAGTCATTTCACCAGAGTAAGGCTCTACGGATGCCAGAGACATTGATACCTCCTGGAATGTGCCCTCACTGCTTTCTTACTCTGGGATACACAAGAGGCCAGTATCCTTGCCAGTCAGTTACTGTGTAAAACCAGTATTAACCAACACTTGAGGTTTTCCGTAGTTCTTGAACCTTCAAGAGATGCTAAATGTTCCCCTTGAAAGAGTTAAAACTTGGCATTTCTAAAGAGTCCTAGAGTCAGCCAGTATACATGATCTTATATTCCTGAAGCAAGTGTTTGTTCACGTATTTGGGAGAGAAGAAAATATCAGAGAAATTGGGGTCAATCAGATGAAAATACGTTGTTTCACCATTATTGATTCTCAACTTCATCGAGAATGATTAAGCTGGTAAGACTACTTTTTTTAATTTAGTACTTCTACACACTAGTAAAAGTTACTAAAATCTAAATGTATAATTTCCCTCATAAAGGCAGTGTACAGGAATGAACCTGATAGAGCAGGAAAATGCTAATTCTTTAAATGGGTGTATCCACACTGCATCTGCTTCACAGACTACTCCCCTTCCCCCTCCAAACACCAGCTTGGTTCTTTCCTGAACCTTCCCGAGTGAGACCAACAAACCACTCTGTGGTGTATTTGCTACTCTGGCCTACAGTCCAGGATGGTACTTAGAGTCTATATATTTGAAAATTTCCTCAGGTTCAAACTCCTTGGGAAACAATCAATGATAAACATAATTAGAATTTGCAATCCCTAAACTCAGTACAGGTTAAAATAGCCTCATAAGGCTGGTCTGTGGTGGAGCACATCTTTAATCCCAGCACTTGGGACAAAACCTGTTCAGAAAGTCAAACAAAAACCTTCTGGGTGAGAACTTCATTTTGAATTTTTAAAAACCATAGGCTTGTGACTAAAAATCTAAATCTGAATTATTCGTGTCTGGCATTGTGTAAACATATTTTTAAGTTCATTTTGCTGAATTTCATTAGCTACTTCAGGTTCTGCTGGACTCTTCTGAACTTTGGCCACTGCCAAGTTTATCCCATGAGTTAGCCCAGCTTGGGTAATACTAGCGACTTGGACCATGGAACTGCGGATCTTTGCAAAGGGAGAGACTGCTCTGCTGCTGCTGCTCTCTGAAGAAGGAGTCACACAAAGCCCCGCCTCTAATTCCAGCAGGCTAGACCCGGAGCTGGGACTCTTCTGAGAGACCACAGAATGTACTGGTTCAACTGATAAAAACTGTGGGCCTGTCAAAGAACAAGAGACATTTAACTGGGATGGTCGAGAAGGCATCTGTCCCATTGACTGTGACTGGTTTTCTTCATTAGAAACATTGTTAGTCTTTTGATTTCCTTCCACAATATTCTGAGACACAGACCTGGTCTCTGACAGCTCAGTCATTTTATTGTGTGCATCCTGTACAAATCTGTGGCAGTAAACATCCACAGGCTTGGCAAAGCCCATCAGTACGCGTATGTTGTCAGCTGAAGGACTTCTCTTCAAGGGAGACTCCTGGCCTTTTGCAAGCCCATTTCCATGACCAACAGTAGCCTCGGAAGGAACATGAATGCTAACATCAGTGCTGCTGGCAGACTGGGACCGACTGCCTAATCGAGGTGCTGAAGCAATAATACCACAGCTTGGGAGAATATAATCTGTTGGCCCTACACTCTCTAAAGAATTGGCTAGCTGCTTGTCTTCCTGGGACTTGGAATTTGTAAGGAATTCATCAGAGTGGTACGAATCATTATCTGAAGACATGTCCCCATCAGACTCCCCTTGGACCTGATTATCCATCACTCCCGAGTTTTCCATAGTCTCAAGACTACTGTCTGACTTCCAAAGATTGACTTTTAAGTTTGGTTTTAGAAAGTTAACTTTCATTTCAGGCTTTGTAAAGTTTCCTAATTTTCGTAGGCTGCCAATGTTCACATTGGATTTGGTCTGCTTTACTTTTTGATTTAGAGATGAAAATTTGCTCATTAGAAAACTTTTCCCCTGGGCCAGAGAGCCTTGGTTTTGAGATCTGATACCAATGATGTCTTCGTGAGGCTTACTGCTTTTCCTATAAGTTAGAAGAGAAAACAAGTTAATTCCTCATGGAATTTAAAGTACCCATACCAACTAACATCAGTGAAAATGCTTTATAAGTAGCCCACGTTTCTTGGAAGCAGGGCACTACTAACTGATAAATTCAAATAACTGGAAATGACACTAAAACACCATAGAAAAAATATGACTAAAATCTTTCTAGAAGACACATTAAAACAGGTGTAACTAAAGTTTTACTTATACACTAAATACTACACCGCAACATATAAAGATTCATATCTTGTTACTTTTAGCACCAGGTTTTTTTTTTTTAAACATTTTATTTATTATGTATACAGTCTATACAGTCTTCTGCCTGCATGCCAGCAGAGGGCACCAGATCTCATTCAAGGTGGTTGTGAGCCACCATGTGGTTGCTAGGAATTGAACTCTGGACCTTTAGAAGAACAGTCAGTGTTCTTAACCGCTGAGCCATCTCTCCAGCCCCAGCACCAGGTCTTTAAAATGGTCAGTGTGCAGTAATGTGATTACAGCATAACTGAACTGGGACCAGTCACATTTCAAAAGTCATGGCCTCATGTGGTATGAGGCTGTCATTCTGAGAAGTGCAGTGACTGTCACCACAGATACAGGTCTAAGGCTCCAGGAGAGCACTTGCTGACTGTAGTGGAGACCTGCCAGAATTCCAAGCAGTCTACATGGCTCCAGGTCAGTCAACTCAATTTTTTTTTTATTTTTAAAGATCTGAGATATATAATATACTTAATCTGTGTTTTCCTTTGTCATCAAATGTCTCAGCATGTCTATCCTCAGGTCACCATGCAGAATCACCTACCACAGGAGCACTGCCGGAAGAGTAGGTACCTGAAGAGCTGTCACAATTAAGAGTGGACAGGAACAGCTCTACCTACCTACCCTAGTGGAGCAGGACCATGGAGACTGACCAGTGCTCAGGAGGAGGAACACACTGTAAACCTGAAATTACCTGTGGATAGGAATTCATGTTTAAAATATATTTCCTCTGTATACTCTGTATTGGGATGTGCCCTCTGGTCACTGAGAGCAGAAAAAGCATCAGTTGTGGTCAGAGCAGACAGGACTTTCTCTTAATTCCTGTGAGCCATGTTTCATCACAATTTTTATAAGTACTCCTTAGCTAGGTACTCGGAAAGGCTAGCATTTGCATTAAAAACATCTGGATATTGAGATATAATGTAAATACCCCGTCACTTGAGAAAATAAAAACCTGAATCTGTTAAGAATCCCTTAAACTGAGGATAAGGTCTCTAAGGTGCTGTAGGGTTAAGGGAGTGGAAAACAAAAGGGAAGCCGTCCCCCTCAAAGTACATCCTAGACCCTCTTCTAAGGAAATCAACTAAGCATGAAAAGAAAAGGCAACAACCAGACTTTGTACCAGTTGGGTTTTAAAACTATGTGCTAGGTGTTTCTCAAAGAACATCACCATTCAATCTGCCACCCTTCTGATATTTCATTATCTCAACAGGTAACAAAACAGAAGGACTGTGACGATTAAGTATCTTCCTCGGGGTTCCAGGGTGAGTAACAGAATCTACAATCAACAGAGTGCTAACTTTATTTTCACAGCTAGTCATGGTATGCACTCCAATCCCTGCATTCTGGGGCTGAGGCAAGATCAAGAATTGAAGCTAGATCCTGTCTCACCAAAGCCAAAGGGTCTTTAGCTTGTTGGTATATGATTTTCCTAGCATGCAAGATACCATGTGTCTAGTCTCCAGCACAATATAAAATGGGTCTGGCGGCATAAGTCTAATGCCAACACTGGGTGTTGTTTTTAATTATATTTCTTAGGAGCAGTGTTATAATGGTGTTTGGCTAGATGTTGGCTATTTTGGGGTTTTGTTCCTGTTTTAAGACAGGCTCTCTATACCCAGTCTGGCCTTGAACACTTCCACCTCACAGATGCTGGCATTTCAGGTGTACACTGCTGGATCTGGCTCTAAATGATGTCTTCTTTTGATACTGACCTCTCAAGCTTCTTCTCAACTATGGGAACATCCAGCCCCATGGCTTGCTTGGTGATCTGTAGCATCTCTGCAATGCACTGAAGAGTATCTGAAATCCAAACACAGCCCTTACTAATTCCCCAAATGCTAGAATATTTAACTTGTGGCCACAGATTTAAATACTAGTTTATTGCCTATAACTTACAGAACTATTGCTTTTTCACTATCCTCCACCCTACTAATTCAAAGTGTTGTAAATGATGATTTTTAACAGAAGAAAGAGTCAAAAGCAAAAAAGCGAAATGAACAGCAATTAGAGCTCATGGGGATCCAATCTCTGTGTGAGGCACGGGATAGCAGCCTTGAACAAGTAGTGGTCCATGTCTGCCTCGAGAAAAGCCTGAGAACCCATAGAACTTCCTTCAGGACCAAACACTACAATTCCCACCACACAGCCCCTTGCCTAAACTACACCATCCATTCAGAAAGGAACAGAGATCTGAATCTCAAGAGGTCATTTCTTCTACCAGTGTCCAAAGCAACAGACTTGTAATAGACACAAAACTATTACTAAATTTGTATCTGAATAATTTTACTTTTCCTCTTTTTTTTTTTTTTTACCTTTCCCATCTTCTTCTGGACTGCGTATCACAGCTCTCAGTGTGTGGAAGTAACCACTCGCTTCTTTACATTTATAGTGTAGTCGCATGCAGGAGAACTTTGGTTTTCCAAAAAGAGTAGGTTCAGGACCTAACACAAATGAGTATGCTTAAAATTTTGCTTTTTCATATAACATTTTCTTCCTTTACTTCAAACACACAGTTAATTGTAAGCATATTTCTTTTCAGAATCTAAATAAAAATAAATTATAAGCTTATGGCAATTTGTAAAAATGGGTTAGGTTTTTTTTGGGGGGGTGTAGTGGTTTTCTGGTTTCTCAAGACAGGGTTTCTGTGTAATAACCCTAGCTGTCCTGGAATTCACTTTGTAGATCAGGCTGGCCTCGAATTCACAGAAACCCTCCTGCCTGTCTCCTGAGTACTGGAATTAAAGGTGTGTGCTATCACCTCCCATTATAAAAATGGTTTGTTTTATTTATTACTTATTTCTTATGTATACGGTGTTCTGCCTGCATGTATGCCAGAAGAAGGCACCCAGATCTCATTATAGATGGGTGTGAGCTACCATGTAGTTTCTGGGAATTGAACTCAGGTCCTCTGGAAGAGCAGCCAGTGCTCTTAACCTCACTCCAGCCCCCATTAAAAAAAAAAAAAAAAAAAGTTTTATAGCATGTGTTCATCATGGGTTTCATTATTAGATTTCATGTTTGTACATGTCTTCCAGCCCTAACAAGGCACCCCTGTTCTGCTCTCTGTTCTGTCACAAACGTGATTTAATGAGGCCATGAGAACACTTCTTCAGTAGTAATTGCTTAGGCTTTTTGCACTGGTGTTACCTTCACAAGGCACAATATGAAAGCAGCCATACACATCACTGAAGAAAAAAAGGGAAGTCCATCACCACAGGTGGCTTGGAATATCTGTTGTGTGAGTTAATGTGTTTGCATTTACCTATTTCTATTTTTTCCAGGTCTTCTAGGCTTAGCCGTTGATACTGGTTTACTTTATCAACTTCGTCATCATAACTAGGGAAAGGGAATAAAAAGAGAGTTAAAAGCAAATGTCTGTTTGGCTTTGACTCCAAAGCTGAGGTACTATGTAACAAGTTACATATAATTAAAATAAAATCTTCCCAGCATGCATTCTAGAATGAAGTGAAACATCGACCTACCTACCTACTACCTACCTACCTACCTACCTACCTACCTATCAAGAGCAACAGCCCAGCACTCAGGAGGCAGAAGCAGGCGGATCTGTGTGAGTTCCAGACAAGACAGCCACGGCTACGTAATAGACAGAAGACACTGTCTTTTTTTTTTTTTTTAAGGTAACACATGCAGTTTAACAACTAATGGAAAATTTTACATCCAAAAAGGAAATCAATTACAAGGCAAAAATAATTTCACTTTTATAAACAAAATGAAAACAAACCTAGTTAAAATTGGTTTGGAACCCCCTAGTTAAGGAATAATAATGACTAATGGGTCTGATACCTGAATTAAGAAAGATAAGGGTCTTGGCCAGTGCTAAAAGGCTTGTGGAACGACAGGAAAATGGCCACTCAAAACAAGCCGAAAGGAATGGCACCATTTAATTAGGATATACACGTTAAATCTGTATCCCGGACAGCGCCAGAAACAGGCACTTCAGCTTTGGTAGTGACACGGTTAACTGTCTTTTTGGAGATGGCGCTAACAGACCACCAAAGTCACATAATTGATCATATGCTTGTAACCAAGGAGACACTGAAAGTCACATAATCGTATGCTTGTAACCATGGAGATACTGGCGTGCGCATGCGCACACACAAGCCGTGTCTCTGCAGAGCTGCATCATTGGATGGCAAAAAGCTGCAAGGAATTCGCTAACAATGGGGAAAGTACAGTAAGACCAGCCTTGTTGCACGGCCGCAGGGTCCAGGTTTTGATGAACACCAAGTGATACTAAACAGAAACAGTGATAACTCAATTTTCAAACATGATTTAAAGGGCTCAATGGAATTTCATACAGACATGAAAACAACCAAAAACATTAGGAATTCTCAAAGCAAATTATTTGCCAAAAAACAAAACTAAAAGCTTTAAATCAGTGACAACTTACTAGGCCACGTAGTAGGCAGAGTTGGAAAGCAGGAGGAGCACATCCACATCTCTGTGAGCAGCATCGGTGAGGCTGAACAGACATGATACCCAAATTATTTTCATCCACTTTTTTTTTTTTTTGCAAGCATATCCCTACTTAGTTATACTTCTAAAGTTAAATTTAATACTAAAACATCTATCCATTTGGGGAAAAGAAAAAATCTTAAAACAAATCTCTCCTCACCCCCACCTTTGAGGAGGTGGGGGTGGATCTGGGTAAGGAAGAATAGAAGAGCCCGAGCTAAAGGGAGGCCTGTTCCTGGACATGGCCAGAAGGGGGCGCAGTCTTCAAAAAAAGGACAATGTAAGAGCGGAATTAGACAGTGATAGAGGTGGTTACTGGGAAGAAGAAAAGAAAATGTGACACCCAGAAGGAGAAATCATGTTAATTCACATTCGTCAGTGTTCAAAATAGCATGCTAGACACCAAGGGTATTTTTGCACTACTAGAAAACAGCTATTTTGAAAGAGCCTTAGATAAATGAAGCAGATGTGAACATGGAGTAAGGCAAACCACTCTCCCATTTTCTCAATATAGATTTCACTTGGTTTTCAAGGAATCAGTACACACTGCCCAAGGCCATTTTGTCGCATTTCCCCCACTTCAAATACGGAAACAGATTAGACTATAATTCAGTTGAGTGAACCATTGAACCACTATTAAACCATTGAGGACATCAGTAAGATGCACATCTTTGAAATTTTTCTAATAAGAAAACAGCCAAGGATTAAAATAGATTAAGAAGTCAACAAGCAGGTATAATCCAAACTCAAACGGAAATTTTAACCTAAATCTAATCTGGCATGAGAAGTCTTCCCAGCCAGATCGATAAAACTACATTCTGATGGCTGATTTTTAGATTCCGCCAGAATATCTTGCTTTAGGATTATCAAAGAACAAGCAAAAAAAAACAAAACAGACAAAAAGCCAAATAGGAAATACCTATTGTAGATGGAATTGAAGCCACTAATTAATTTGCCAAGAATGAGGTCATTGTTAGAGGTACTACTACATGGATTTATGAAAACCTTCACTTTGGTTTTCTGCGCAATACCACCTTGTTGCAGTCTAAATACAACAGTTTTAATTTTAAATGAATTCCTCAATTTCGCCTACACGTAAGACCTCAATGAATGAGCTAGCACGGAAGCAACTAATAAAACACAGACTGATCCTGGCAGCCAATATCTGAGTAAGAGAACATTAAATTAAGCAACCCCGCAGCTTCACAGAAAATAACAGATACAGTAAAAGGGATGGAGATTTTCACATGGATACTTACTGCATTGTGAAAACTGTTGCTTGAGCCGAACCATACCACGCCACAAAAATTACATCATGACACAATTTTTATACAAAAAAAAAAAAAAAAGCTAATTACAGTGTTAACTTCCATCCTGGCTGCCTATTCTAGAGTTAGTATTTACATGAGTCAAAAACGGTATGTCCTTATCTAGAAGGATTTGGCGCGAAACAAGTTGTCGAATGTTGTCAGCCTGGTTTCCCCTCCAGCCCCATTTTTACTGTAATCTTAGGTGTAGTATATAATCCCCCTGCCCATACACCCACCCCCTACCCTTAAAAAAGAAAAAGAAAAACCCCTTATTTATAACTCCCCCCACCCCCAGCATTGCAGCTTTTCACTGCTACCCTAATCATTTTTGTTTTCCCACCACTGTGGCAAACCCTCCTTCCACACTATAAAAACAAAAATTGCCAAAACCACATGCAGCCTGACCACAGAGACAATGGTAGCATAAAAGGCCCTGTCTTCTGGGGACATTAACATCAAGCTTTGGAAAAGAATCAATTTACAAGAAAAATACAGCCCAAGTCCCACAAAGAGGAGGAAGTCTTAAAAGTCATGGCTAGAACGCCATCGGACTTGGGCTCTGCAGCGTTGGCAGGTGGTACACGAGGCGCTGGGGGCGGTGGCCGAAGAGAGCATGGCATCCTCTCTCTGCACGGCACGCAAAGAATTGGAGAGATGGCTCTGAGTTCAACTGCCAGCAACCACATGGTGGCTCATAGCCACCTTGAATGAGATCTGGTACCATCTGCTGGCGTGCAGACATAAGACTGAATACATAATAAAAATAAAATCTTTATAAAAAATGGCAGGCACTGTTGCGAAGCCTTCACCAGTCACGCCCACTTCCGCTGCGGCGGACTACCACTGCACGTGCGCACTGCATCTTGCACATCTTGTACCCTCGGTGGAGAGCACAGACCCAGGCCTGTAGAAGTGGGGATAGGAGGGCTTTCGCCTCGGTGCGACCTGATAGCAGAGCTTTCCTACTGTTGCGGCGCGCCCTTGTCCAACAGCAACACCCGGCCGAAGGGCAGCGGAGCAGAGCGCAGGGGAGAGCCAACAGCCTCTGCAGTTCCGCAGGTGTTCAGCGCCCCTCTCCTAGTTCCTTCCGAATCTAAGTCTCCTCTCTGCAGTCTCTGAAGTCCGGCTGTTTGGCAGCAACTGGGGCAGCCAGGCGAAGGCAGGAGAGCTGCTCCTATCCGGTGTCTGCAGGGACAGCCCGCTGAGCGCCGCGCTGCCGCCGCACTGCGCACACACCAGATGCGGTGCGCAGCAGCTGATGCCGCCAGGCTGGACAATTCCCACGGCCACTTCTGGCCTCCCCTACGTAAGCCTCTGGTAATCTGCTTTCCACAACAGTTTACGCCAGTACTGCAGTAATGTGGCAAAATTTGAGGCTCTGCCCAAACAGTCTTCAGAACAACGTCCTGATCCTACCTTATTCCCCGGACAGAATCTTACGTCTTGAGAAAAATCTGATATAGCTCAAGGCAGGCGGTGAGTTCACGGAAGAGGCACTTGCTATACAAGCCCGGAGCCCCGAGTTCCATCTAAACCTACTCTTTCACGCAGAACAGTCGTGTTTGGGCGCTCTCGCTCCTCCCCCCCTCCCCCCCCCCACCAAATACTTTTTTGGTGTCGTCACATGGTGTGACAAACTCGTTAGGAACCAGGCTGGTCTCAAAAATCACTGAGATCTGCCCAGCCTCTGTCTCTTAGCACTGGGATTAAAGCATTGTGCCAGCTTGCCCAGAGCTACTTTGTCTTCCACCAGGCGCCCAACCATTTTGCGTCCCTATCTGTATTCAGTTAACAAACATACAATGATTAATGGCGACTGAACCCTCCAGCTTGTGGGGGACCGAATATCCCTGTTATGGAATAACAGAGTGAAAGCAAGTACAGGAGATTTTAGAGTTTAAAAGTTTTAAAAGGATCTTTCCCGCTTGCAAAAGCCACTGCCATGGTGCAGCATTTCGAGTAGCGCAGGGTCTTGGGAAGACATAGGTGTGGCCTCGCATACACGCAGGCCCTTAGGAGATATCTAGGAATGTAATGGAGAACAGAAAACTCCAAGCCTACTTAGGGGTGGCTGGATGGGAAAGAATATACAGGACCAATGATTGGGATCAGCAGGGAGAAACAGTTAATAAGTACCAAGATGGAGAGCCTTCACCTCCTTCATTTTAAGCTGGAAATACAGAAAGGCAAATACTCAATGGTAAAATTCAGCAAGAGCTAAGAGACTTGGAAATTTTAGCGAAATTGCTTACAGGAGATAAGAAATTTACTGGTTTCCATGGATCAGGGAAAATGGCTCAGGGGAATATAGCAGGATACATGTGTCAATATCATTCGAACAGCTCTAGGAATTAATAATGGCTTACGTCCAGTATGGACCAATAGAGGTTCATAGGGAATATTACTGTAGAAATCTTACCCCTAGGAAATTGAAAACGGGTAACCAAGGCCTGCCAGTCAGGAGGAGAAAATTTGTTATAGAGAGTAGGCAGAGACCTAGGGAGTTAGTTCAGAATTGGTTTCTAGGCCTGTGTGGACATTATACAAAAAAATTAGGGACACAGGTGTTAGAACTCTGATTGTGAAATAGCTAGCTTATGATAATATTGGTAATGCATGCCAGGCCTCACAGGAAGAGGACTGATGTGGCGAGTTCATTAAGAATTGTTTAGATATGGACCTAGCTTATACTCAGGGATTAGCGATGGTGGCTGCCTTACAGGAAATTCAGTTAAAAATAAGTTATACCTACAAAGAAAGCCAGGCACAGGGAGAAAGAAATGCACAGAGCCTTCTAGAGGTTGCTTCTAGAGGTCAGCCGTGGCAGCCGCGGTCTGCCGGCCCTCAGCCAGCGGCTTGGTACTACCACGTGCAGGCGTCTGTGGCAGGCTAGACAAAATGGCTGCCGGGGCGGCAGACAGCCTGCCTCCTCGTGGTAACTTACAGCCTCGGGAGGTGCCGCCATGGTTGATGGCTAATTAATGTATATAAATGCTATTGATACAGCCAGACAGAAACTGTTTTTGAGACTTATAGAGGAGAAAGGGCAGCAAATTTAAGCTTAGAATTGTTCAAATTTTGGATGCTCATATTTCAATGATTGGCTATAGCTGCTATGTTAGAAATTTCAATTAGGGATTTTTCTTTTCAACAAATTGATCATAACCTAGGCAAAAGGAGAAATGTGAGACGTATGCAAGTTATGGATGAATGGTGTGGCCACACCTGGATGCGTGATGTGATTGTGAATTTATGAATGCAGATGAATGGAAATGCCTAAATTGCCTTGGATATGATTAGAGAGATATTTACATTGCCTCAGATATTGTTTAAAAAATATCAAAATCACTTTAACATGGTCAAAAGGAGCATCCAGTCAGTCAGTCAATGTCTTAGCAGAAAAAAAAAAATTTGATTTCAGCCCTAGGAGACAGTCAATTAAAAAGTTAACAAAGGCCTATAGTGTTAGCTTAAAGGCATGAGGAATCTATGGATGATTCTATAAAAATTTGACAGATGAGAGGATACAGGTCTTACTGAATTTTTATGGTTAAAAAAGGAAATCTAGAAAATTAAAGTTGATACATGATTTTTAAAAAGGGGTTTGTGAAAAGCCTCAGGAAAGAGCCAACCAGTTAGATTCACAGCTTGAATGTGTCTTTACATATGCAAATTTAAGCCAGGTCAGCCAAGATGCAAATGAGGTCTTATCAGCTTGTCAGCTTCGAAGGTTAGATTAGAAAAGGCTACTCAGAAACTTTAAATAAACCTGGAGAATTGTTAAAAGTCATATGTTATATTCTAAAGAAATTAAGGCTTAATAGATAACAATTGGAAAAGATAGTTTAAAATCTTTAAATGAGTTTTTTAGAATGTTATAAAAACCATTACCATGGTTCACCAGCCTAAATATTTTAAACTCTTATTTTAAAGCATTAGCCTATATGATACAAAAATGCCATATAGATTTTAGGAAGTATTTTAGGAGAAAACCAAGTATGATACATGTCTCCTACTCTAAGCAACAGTTTAATTGGTGGTTTCAGAACAATGAACCTTGGGCGATTGCTCAGTTTTCAGGAAGAATTAATAATCAGTTTCTAGCTCATGGACTGTTACAATTTGCACTAATGCATCTTTTGTATTTCCAAAATTGTAAAAAGCAGTCCTGTAAAAATATGCTGTTAGTTTTTACCAAGTGACAACGCTAGTCACTGAGCAACCCTGCCCTTCACCTCAACTACTACAAAGTATTCCAGACCTTGGACAAGAGGACAACGGAATCCACTTTCCCGGCGTTGCTTGGGCCAACGGTAGGCAAGTCTTCCTATAGTCTAATCCACAGGTCACATGCTATCAGCAAGAAGGCAGGTGTCCTGCAGCCCACTACTATGGATGGAGGACCTTGGGGATGGCTGTCCATGCAGCCTGCTGGCAAGTCTCTGTTATTCTTTAATCATTGATTCAGGTAAAATCTTATCCTTCTCAAGAACTCTGATGCTTTTGACGACTGGTAGTCTTGCCAGCTTAAAGCAAAACAGATTCCAGGAACAGGTATTTTAGGGTTTATCTATGTGAAGATAGGAAAGTCTAAGATGTAGAAAAGTCTGAGAATGTAGTTATGAAGGCCTGAGGATAAAAAGGCTTAAATGATGATAAAATGAGTTGAGACATTAAAAAGAATGAAATATGTTCCGGATTTCTCTATTTCTCATGCTACTGTTCATAGTCAGTTCTACAATACCACTATATGATCATAACTACAAGGTCAAGATTAAGATGCTTTTCATTGTCCAAAAAAAAAAAAATCTATTTTTAAATGGTAATACTTTTAGCCAAGTTGCTTCTAACATGAATATGCTTCTAACATGTCTGATACTTATGTTTCCACAAACTCTAAGGATTCTTGTAAGTTCCAGGGAGCCGAATCAGATCCAAACAGGTCAGATTCACTCCAGGTAACATTCAACCTTTCCCCGGTCCCAAATTCCCTTCACTCATCTTGGGACTCCTTGGGAACCCTTCCCTCATCTTACAATCTTCCCCTCAAATGACAGGACCTAAGGAAAAAAAAATTTTCTAAACTCAATCTTGTCTTCTGCTCTGCCAACATCTTGCCAGGTCTAAGAGGCTCCAGGGAGTTCAGTACAGCCTGAACTGCAATGAAACAACCAGCTACCCCAGGACGTGGCAGCACCCCAACCTTCTTGGGTCCCCCAAAGATGGTCAACGCCCCCCACATCAGCAGGAAGCAGTCTTGAGAATTTGACGCCCTTATTCCTTAACCTGCCATGTCTAACACCCCACCTTTTTAATAATAAGTAGAGGTGGGAATGAAAGGTTCAGGCATTATGCTGGCCTGCCCCTGTTACCTGGTGGAACAGGCAATACCCTGGTCAGCCCAAGGTTCCATGGGAACTAAGTCTGCACGCAGATACAGAGGACCCCTTTAAAAGATAGGCCCCTGCTCATTTACGCTCTCTGTTCTCCTCTCTCTGTTTCCCTGCTCTGTTTCCTCTCAGCTTCCTTTCTACTCTCTCTCACCTATGTGCTCTCTCTATGGCGACCAGCCATGGCGGTCAGCCATTTACCCCTGTTTTTCTTCTTAGTCTCCCTATTCTGCCGGGCCTTATAATAAACTTATAGTCTTATGTCTCATGTCTCAGCATTCCTCTTTTCTTCTTTTTAAACAAAAGAATAACAGTTCTATTTGGAGTCACTTACATATTAATAGGAAGGAATAGATAGAGCAGACAGCTCTGGCTTCAGCTCAAATAATCAAATTGCAAGCTGTTGCAATGGCCTTTCAGATCCTGGTAAATAATTCATTTTAATTTATATATTAACAGTCACTATGTATTTAAGGCTCTTGAGGTAATAGAGAGAATTCCATATATAGGGTCCAATATTAGATTAAAATATTATTTGAGCAAATTCAAAATGTTATTCACCTAAGAGAATTATCATGTTTATGGGTCACACGGGGAACCTATTAAATAGGCCTTTCCCTGATTACTAGCCAAATGGAATAAATTAACTGATTAACAAAATCGGTTGATTTGCCTCAAATAGAAAAAGCTCGACAGGCTTGTAACTTTCTTCATAATAACAAAAGTCTAAGTAAGAAATTTGGCTTAACCAGAGAGACTGCTGGTCAAATCATCTAACAATGTGGAATATGTCCACAATATGGCTATGGCTAATTTAAGGGTGAATCCTCAAGGCCTGCTCCCCAACCATTTATGATGAATGGATATGAATCACATTACAGAGTCTGACAAGTTAAAAAGGTGCCACTCCACAAACAGGAGAAGCCACAAGACATGTTATAAGTCACTGTTTAAGATGTTTTGCTTACATGGGAGTGCCAAAAGTTATAAAAACAGATAATGGGTCTGGATATACTAGCAAAGCTTTCCAGCTTATTTTGTGCTTAATGAAAAATTGATCACAAAACAGGTATTCTTTATAATCCCCAAGGACAAGGAATAGTAGAGCGGGCCCATAGTGCCCTAAAAGCACAGCTTCTAAGATAAAAAGGGGGTAGCTGTGCCCCCAGTCTCCACATGGTGCGTTAAAGAATGCACTGTTTATCTTAAACTTTTTTAATAGGGATGCCAAATGAGCAATCTGATGCAGACAGATTCTGGCATGAAGGAACTTGAGCAAAATTCACTCAGGTCAAATGGATAGACAAATAGAGGGGACCAGACCCCGTAATTATTTGGGGGTCGAGGGCATGTCTGTGTTCTCTTGCAGGAGGAGAGCAAGGTGCACTGGCTACCGGAAAGATTGATGAGATGCATGGAACCGAGAAAAACGGGACCTGGGCCCACAGGAGACCGTCTGAACCAGCTGGAGTGAAAGACTGGACCTGTGTTCCTGAACCTTGAGGACATCTGACCTACAGCGGAGGAAGAAGGGAGACACACCCAGTTCCAGTTTTGAGACGCTTTCCAGAGTTGCAGCTTCCCTACAGGCGGACTACATACACCTCTCTGAATCTGTGAGTGCTCATTCCGGAGCAGGCTAAGAACTCGGCAACACACAGCTTGCTTTCTTGCCACAAACAGACACACAAAACTGTTTTGCCAGTTTTCCCATTGGGAGAAAGGACCCATTTAGGACAGTCGAATGCTGGCATGAACCAGAGTGGCAGAAGCTCCGTCACAATGCTTAAAAAGACATGAATAAGAGACTTTTTAGTTAACTTTCAAAGACTGATATTACAAACCTGATGTTAGGACTTCGGACTCTAAGCAAATGATAGAAAAGTTTGAAGGGGCATTGAGTCCCAGGCAGGGAATAAAAAAAAAAAAAAATAGAATTGCAAAATTGTTCACACCCCACAGATTGTGAGAATATCTAATTGTCTTTTGATTGTTTGTAACTCACCCTAATGTATGTTCATGATGGAATTGTTAGTTGTAATCTTGCTATATGTGTTATGCAAATGTTATTAGAAACTAGTAGTCAAGAGTTCATTCTTATAGGAATGTAACGTACAGTTTACAAGCCTTAGGATAGAAGTATGTTTTAGGGAGCAAACTTTAATAAGGTCTGTATCAGAGGCATTGCCACAGAGATTTTAAAAGGCCATTTTTTTTACCTTTAAATGTCTTATCTGCAGGAGAAGGTTTACAGCCAAGAGAGCTAAGATTATATTCTCCTGGAGGTTTCTTGCTGATTCAGAACGCTTGGAGCGGGACTATGGCTCATCCCCCACTAACCTTATTTGTTTTACAGAGGCTGGTTCCAGCCAAAGACAGGTATGGTTTTCCTTGCCTTCAGGGAATTCCTAAGACAGAACACGCATGATGGAATGCGTGATTCCATGACGGGCACCCCTGGTAGGTTGAAGGGAACCCCCTAAGACAGGCGCAGTCATCTGTCCTGATGCAGAAGCACAGGTTTCTTTTTATTAATTTAAGAGAGAGGAATTGTGGGGGACCGAATATCCCTGTTATGGAATATTCTGGGTTCAGGCCCTAGCTGACCTAAACAGTGATGGCACCAGGAAACTCCAGTCACCATTGTATTGTTAATTAACACCAGGCTGTAACTTTACCTGGCCTGAGGGTAATATGCCTCTTATTTTACATCTGTCTGGGCCTAAGCATCTGGATAGGCCCTCACCTGGGCCGGCTAGAGATGTGTGAGGAATGGATGAAGACAGGAGGAGAGGGCCAGAGGGAGACAGGAGAACAGAGAGAGAAATGGTTGCCTCCTAGTGTTAGCATGGTTGTTAAGGAACACCAGAAAAGATGATTAATAAAGGAATGGCTTTAGTTCCACAATATGGAACTGAGAGCTCTCTGAAGATGACAAGATGCCTGTGTTTGGTCTTTATCGCCATTGGGTTACTAGAAGCTTCCAAGTCCACACACCCCCACTCAGGTAAAACCTCATGGCTGACGTGGGTTAAAGCTGAGGCAAGCCGGGCCACAACACCAGCTAGCGACCAACGTGAGGTACATAGGGTCCTATCTGAACAAAGAAAAAAGCAAACAACCACCTCACTTAAGCCAACAGTCAAAATGTGACGTAATGTGAGCTCCTCAATATTCTTCCACTTTAGACCTGAGGAAGATTCCTTGTGTTAAACAGCTGACAAACACAACTACTCTGGCTTACACTAATGTCCTAGAAGAAGAAGAGAGTAACTGAGAGCTCTGGCCAGTGAAACATGAAAAGCACACTCCCATAACCATTTTCGGTGACTGACCAACCATGGAAGAAATAGAAGACAAATCAATATGTGAGGAAGAGAAGTGAATCTAATAATGAACTAGAATCTGGCCAGGAGACCCCACCAGAGGCCCACACTTGAAGATGCCCTAATGGACAAGAAGAAAAGATATACATTTGGCCTGGTACAGTGGCACACACCTTTAATACCAGCACTCAGGAGGCACCGGAAGGATTTCTGAGTTTGAGGGCAGCCTGATCTAGAGAGAAAATTCCAGGACAGTCAGGGCTACACAGAAAAATCCTGTTTTCTTTTTCTTTTTGGTTTTTCAAGACAGGTTTCTCTGTGGCTATCCTGGAACTAGCTCTTGTAGACCAGTCTGGTCTCAAACTCATAGACCCGCTGCCTCTGCCTCCAAGTGCTGGAATTAAGGGCATGTGCCACCACCGCCTGGTTGAAAAATGTGTTTTCAAGAAACAAAAACATTGGGCTGGAGAGATCGCTCAGCCTTTAAAGGCTAGGCTCACAATCAAAATATAAGAAACAAAAACATAAAGAAGTACATATTTTTATTTATGTGTTTTTGTTTGTTTGTTTGTAGATGGTTGTGAGCCACCATATGGTTGCTAGGAATTGAACTCAGGACCTCTGGAGGAGCAGTTAGTACTCTTAACCACTGAGCCATCTCTCCACCCCCAACAACTTATCAACCCCAGAACATTAAGCAAGTTGAATCCTTAGACCACGCCTCCAGCTCACCTGGGGTCACAGTCAATTAGGGCCCAGCCCCCATGGAACTTCTCATCACCAGGCAGCAGCAACTTCATGTAGCTCTGTAAGAGCTGGCTGATGAGTTCCTGGTGGCTTCTCTGGTTTTCCTTATGCAAAGCTTCATGCTCTTTCTCCTTGGTAAATATGGAATAAAGGTCTTCTGTCACTGGAATGCCTTGCATCAAATCTAGGGTAGAAGGGTTAATGCTATCATCATCTTAGCTCTACTAACGTATCTTTTAGAAAACAAAAGAGAATCTATGACCTAAAACAACAGATATCATAAAAGAAAACATAAGCATACATCTTTCCCACCTTAAAGTAGGTTCAATTATTTTAGACTGGACACCAAAAGTATGAGCAACAAAAGAAAAAAAATTGGATGTCATCGAAATTACAAAGTTTTGTGTTTCTGGAAACATTTCATGGGTGAAAAGACTGAGCTTTCCCTAGCTTCATACATGTCCTCCCTGGTGCCTGGTGACCTTAGCCATGGTGCTGGCAAACTCCTGGGTATCCTGCTACTCACCCACTTCCTACTCTGTGTTGTATGCAGTACCGTAGACACTTTTCTCACAGGCTCTGCCTTATTTACTTCTTCCCAGCCCCTGTGAGTATCTCTAATGCATCTCATCTCAGATGTGAACATTACTCATCCTATAGACTTGGGTGATCGGCTAGTACCTAACTGGAAGATGGTACTCTGGGTGACAGGGAACATAATCCCACAGCACACAGACCGGCTGGCACAGATAATGTGTAGAGAGTATGTGGGACTAAGGAAGACTAAGTGTCTGTCTTCTGACCCAGCAGCCCCTCGGCTTACACATCCTGTGGAGGAGGGTGCTGTTCACGAGGTGTAGGTGAGGCCAACAGTCAGCATGGTCCTGATGCAGCTCCTAGGGTGTGCCTGATGACGATGGGCCTGGCCTTGTGGGCTCATGAGAAGCCAGTTTGGTTGTTGAAGTCATGGGCATCCCCCAACCCTGAGTGGAAGCTGCTGCCCACCTGCTGATGAGGGGCTAGCTCTCTGCCTGCAGTGGGTGCATCTTTAGTGTGGACTCAATGGAAACTGAGTGTAGGGTAAGGCTCAGTGGGAGAGATCTTAAAATGAATCACAAGTTATTTTGTGAATGTGGTTTTCTTTTTCAATAAAATTTGAGCTTTTTCAAATCAAGAACAAATTTCATTTGAAAATGCATCATCAAAAAAGTAAAAAAGTCCACAAACACATGAGAATATTCACAACTCATTCATCTTGTGGGGAGTTTGCATGCTTAATACACAAAGACCTCCTAACTACTCAGCAAGCAGTACAACACCAATCCAACTTTAAAACCAGCAAAAATCTTAACAGATGAGCTAACTTCCTCCTGATGGGGTATGCAGCTAAGGCTTTAATAAACCTTAAGAGTCCATTCCTGGGACTGGAGAGATGGCTCAGAGGTTAAAAGCATTGACTGTTCTTCCAGAGGTCCTGAGTTCAATTCCCAGCAACCATATGGTGGCTCACAACCACCTTGAATGAGATCTGGTGCCGTCTGCTGGCATGTAGGTAGAAAACTGTATACATAATAAATAAAACCTTTAAAAAAAAAAAAAGGGTCCATTTCCTGTGAAGCTTATGGAAAGGAAGACCTGCCAGCCACTGGCCTCACCCAAGAACCCAATAAGCTTCTATTGCTACTGGCCTCTCTCAATTGTGAGGACACCAAGGTAGACAGCTAAACTGAGGCTGCCACAGAGCCCAGATTCTAGTGACATAAATATATACATTAGCCAAAGAAAGGAAGACACCTCTTTTTTCCCCCTTTGAATATACTACTAAAATCCAAATCTCAGCTAGATATGGCGCACGCCTTCAATCCCAGCACTCAGAGACAGGCAGGTAGATCTCTGAGTTTGAGACCGGCCTGGTCTATAGAATGAGTTCCAGGACAGCCAGCATTACAGGGTGAGACCTTGTCTTAAAGGATCCAAGTCTCTAATCACACCATGTACTTTTCATTTCTGGCAAATAAGTCAAACTTTTTTGTTTTGTTTTTGGAGATTAAACCCAGGGCCTCCTATTTGGTAGGTAAGTACTCCAAAACTGAGTTACAACCCAGTTCTGAATCTAACTTCTTTATAGTAGATTCCCCAATTCCTACCTGGTATTTATCTTAGGTTATTTTATGTGTGCTAAAATAATCAGATGAAAGAAATTTAAAATTTAAAAAATATTCTTAGAGACCATGGATCAACCATGTTGTATTTGTTTCTAATTCAGAACACCCTACTTTCACTTCAATCCTGTAAAATAACATTTTTGTGAAAATTAAATTAACATGTTAATTCAGGAATTTTATGGGTAATCTACTTTCCCATTTTCTCTTCCATGAAGTAGCAAGTTGGTTGAGATAACCTGTAAATGAGGTTCATATATATATTTTTTTCAATTCAAAGTGAGTATAGATTTATTAACTGAAGCTGAAGAAAATTTTCCACAAGCAGACAGCTGGCCAAGAATCTCAGGAAACTATCAAGCTGAAAATTCAAAGTATTCCAACCCCTAAAGATTGGTCTAGAGTTCAGTGTGGCTCCAGGTTCTAAATTTTTACAAACTATAGTGACTATATCCATCACACAGATTTTTTTTTTACAAGGACCTCCATAGATTTAAAACACAGCATACTTTTCTGTGCAATCTTTAACTTTGCCCTGAGGACCATGGGAGACATTTGAAGGTGGATGCCAACAAAAGAGTCTGGCTCTTATTTGACTCTCCATTTTCTCATTCCTCAGGACAGTAGAATTCAGGGGAGCAGTGCTTGTGATTGGCAGAATAACAGACAGATTTGTTAAATCATGCTTATAGAAAATGATGATGTATTTGTATGATAAAAGACCAACAGGAAAAGAAAACCATCTGTTTACGTGGCTTGAGCAACAGGAAAACAAATGCATTATGAAGATTCTACGTGCTGAGGTTTTGCGGTGCAGCATCCCACACACTGGGATCTTCAATCCTGTTTTTCTATTACTCGAGTAACGAATTGACTAGTACCTCTGGAATTATATGTTTCCTTTGTTGTTCTAGCTAAAAACATTTGTCAGGTGCTAAGCCTATGAAAATTTGAATTTGATATATTAGGTAAGGTGCTCAATACAGAAACACAAAACAAACACATTAAAACACGATAAATGCAAGAAGCTGAATTCTGTGAAGTTCCACTCCCCAAAGGAGCTGCAGTCCTAAGGAAAGAGGACCTTTCTGCTCTTACCTATGACGGCTTGCCTATAAGCATCCTTGAAGCGACTGAGGTAGTACCTATTTGCCGAGTTAACTCCATCTTTCATAACTCCTGCCAGCTTCCTTTCTCCTGTTCTTGTAAAGTCACCCTATCAAAGAAAAGGCAATCTGTGGAAATTTATTCACATATAAGAATGTTCTCAAAATGCATTTAAGGCATTCCATTCAAGACAAGAGCTCCACAGGCTTCCAAATTATAATTCTAAAAACTCCCAAATATCGTAGTTAAATTAAAATATGTATTAGTAATTGACTCTGACCTAAGCATGCCAAATAACTATATGTAATATTTATTCATGGCATCAAGCCTTCAGTTAGATGGCCCTTTAGGGCAAAGCCATTCCTGGCAACTTTATAATTTCTAAATCAAAACCAATTATATAACAAATACTAAAAAGGCAAAAAATATTTTTCAAGGTTCATACTGGCATGAAATCAAAACTAAAATTTTGAGGGGAGAGGAAGGGATTTGTGACAGTCTCATATCGCCCAGACTGGCCTTACTCTGTAGCCAAGAGTGACCTTGAAATCTTGATCCTCCTGCCGCCACATCCCAAGAGCTAGGATTACAGGCATGCACCACCACACCCATGAATAGAGGAGTAGTGACTTAAAGTGGCTCACAGATAAAGAAGGTACAGCCTCTTGCCCTTGTCTTGATACAAGACAACCTCAGAAACAGGCTGTGCTTCTCCAGCCCTGTTGGACGAAGTGTGCCACTCAGGGTGGGCTGTAAGGTTTCAAAAGCCCACTCCAGGCCCAGTCTCTCTCTGCCTGTGGATCAGGATGTAGCTCTCAGCCTCTTCTCCAGGATCATGCCTACCTTGCCTGCTGCCATGTTTTCTGCCATGTTGGTAATAGAACAACCCTCTGAAACTATAAGCCAGACCCCAATAAACACTTCCTCTTATAAGAATTGCCTTGGCCACGGTGCCTCTTCACAGCAAGTGTTAGGACACAGGCCATATCCTAAAACTGCCCATTAGGAGGAACACACTGCCAACAAGCTGCCCATTTTCAAGGAGTCTTACTTCAGTAACATGTACAGAGAGGAAGGCATGCACACGGACTCTAAAGCATTCTAACTCAAAGGAAGAAAATGAGGTGGTGCTTGGATAAGGAACTCTAAAGCTTGTTTTCCTTAATTATTAAAAATGTTTTCTGGGGGCTAGCTCAGTAGTTAAGAGGACTTGCTGCTTGGAGGACTTGCAGAGGACCTGGGTTTAGTTCCCAACACCTAATTCAAGTAGCTTATAACTCCCTGTAACTCCAATACCACGGAATCTGACATCCTATGGCTTTCTCAAGTACCTAAATGTATGCGATGCACATAAAGTCACACACACACACACACACACACACTCATACATGGAGCAGCATGAGATAACTCACTTTTATAATCCAGCTGAGGGTGTACAGTACCAATATGGCCTACACAGAGGCCCTGTCATAGAAACAAAACAAATTTTTATATTTATTACTCAACCAGGACCTAGACAAGCCGATGTCTGTTGAGCCCTTGGTACAACTTACTTTGTTTGGCTTGGGTTTTGCTAGGAATCAACTCTGGGCCTCACAAATTTTGAGCCAGTGCTCTACCAAGCAAGCTATACTTTGTTAGAAGAGACATGATCCTAGATGAAATCATATCTTGGAGGAAAATTAAAATAAACCTAATTTAAACACTCAACTACTTCCTACTGCCTACACATTGAGAATTCAGTTGCCAGTGGCTGTATTTACATTTAAGTTTCTAGAAAGAATAGTTTAGTGGGCTCTTTTAAAAACTCAATTTATAACAACAAAACTAACAAAGCATTCCTTCAGCACATACTATGTGTCGGGGAACAGTCCAAGCCCACATATCATATAACAATCTGTCATAGTGGGCCTAGTTTCCACTGGACAACTGGGGGGATCAAACAGATAAGTGACCTGCACAAGGTCATACTTTGTAAGAGGCAGGCTTAAGATTCACACTGAGGAGACAAAAGTATCCCAGGACAAAAGTATCCCAGGATAGGTCAGGTCCTAGTAGACATGTTTGTTTCTATACAGCTTTAAGATGAGCACACAGCCAGGCATGGTGCTGTATGGGAGGCAGAAACAGGAGGATCTCTGTGGATGGCTAGGAATACATGGTGAATTCAAAGACAGCCAGGGCTACAGAGTAAGACCCTGTCTCAAAATAAAACAAAATAAATGCACATAAAATTTCAGATTTCCAGATTCCCTTGAAAAAAAAAAAGGAAGGTGTAGCACCATGGGACCTTAGAAAGAGCAGCCTTCTCCAGAGATAGTACACCCCTCAGATACACAGAGGCCAACTACACCCTGACCTAACAGTGGGCTCCTGCAACAGTCAGACATCCCAGAAAGAAATCAACTACCCAGACCTGTTACCTGAGCCCAGATACCTCTTTTATCAAAAACAAAGTTGGTTTTGAACCTCAGATAAAATGACCCACAATGCCTGCTACAGTTACCTTCAGAGCAGCTGTCCCAGCATACTGTCTGCTGATAGAGTCCCCATTGTTAGCCCACATTATCTGGTAGATCCGATTACATTTCACAGGTAGCGGCTGCTCTGGGGGCATCACACCTAGTTTTTTAAGCTAAAATAAACACATTAGCATGAAATGTATACTATAGAAAAAGAAAACAAGCTGACATACAATTTGTATAATTTATTTCTATATAGGGGTGTGTGTGTGTGTGTGTGTGTGTGTGTGTGTGTGTGTGTTTGTGTGTGTGTACATGCTACTCAGAACACCAAGAGGTCAGAGGACAACTTTCAGGAGCCAGCTCTCTCCTTCCACCATGTAGATCCCACTGTTGCCCTCAGACTTTACTTTTTTTTTTTTTTAAAGATTTTATTTATTTATTATGTATACAACATTCTGCTTCCATGTATATCTGCACACCAGAAGAGGGCACCAGATCTCGTAACGGATGGTTGTGAGCCACCATGTGGTTGCTGGGAATTGAACTCAGGACCTCTGGAAGAGCAGTCAGTGCTCTTAACCTCTGAGCCATCTCTCCAGCCCCAGACTTTACTTTTAAGGCAGTCTTGCTATGTAGCCCAGGCTTGCCTAGAGTTCTGAATCCTCTTGACTCAGGCTCATGAGGGCTGAGACGACAGCAGTGTACCACCATGCCCAGCTCAAACATCTTTTGAAAAATAAGGCAGATGTTAAGAAACTGGCAGATGTGGTGGCGCACACCTTTAATCCCATCACTCAGAAGACAGAGGCAAGTGGGTCTCTGGATTCCAGGACAGCCAGAGGCACATGCAGAGACCCCATTTCAAAAATATTTACGTGAATTATCTCATTCACTCATCACAGCAATCCTGTTTTAAAGATGTTAAAACTCAGGTTTGGGGAGGTTTCCATGTGGTGGGGATAGAGCATAGTCCACAAGCTTTACTGACTAAATACTACTTTAAAAGAACAGAGTAGAGCCCTGGAAGAATAGTGGGGATCTATGTGGGGCAGAAAAGCAAACCAGAACTACATTAGGTGTTTTCACTTTAGACTGCCACACAGGAAGTCAGAGAGCTGAAGGATCTACAATGGGACACTGAGTAACAAATGACATCCATAGAGCTAGGGCACAAGGGGAAGGGACCGCTTCTGTGTTGTCAAAGGAACCAAGTCCCAGAGAGCCATCTGCTAACAGGAAGGCAACAGGCAGAGGGGCTTAATGCATTCTATCCGCGATCATGGTCTTCTCTAGTTCCCATTCCCCCAGCCCCACCCTATCCCATACTGCCAGTGCTAGTCAAACAAACTCACAGCCCAAAATACAGGAGGGTGGGTTTGAAGCTCAGAGAAAAATGGAAAATAACTACATAACACTCCAAACAGATTTAAAACACAAGTTGGGTATTTAAGAAAATGCTACCACATGGTACTTCTACGAAGTTACATTTCCCAGGGTTTTATGCAACAAGAATCTCTGCATGCTAAAAAATGTTACACAGAATATTTCAACCTTGAAACGATGCCTCGCTAATATTTACTCACACACAAAGTGTAAACCATTTTAAAGTGAAGGTTTAGAATCAAATGGACTCCAGATTACCTGATGTTCCATGACCACTCGTGCGATGGCGGCTTGGACCACATTGGTGCGATCTAGGCAGTCCATGCAATTAACTCGAAAAATTCCTTCTTGCTTACATATGACCCCAGCTTGATCAACCCTTGTGAAAAGAAGCGTGAGATCAATGAGACACAACTCTTAAAAACTCATCAGCAGCAGCATGGCTGGCAACGGTAGGAACAGCCTGAGGCTGCGGCGGCACTGAGCACTCTGCAGACTCCACTGCTGAGTTACAGAACTACTTGGCAGTGAGGTATTGTTACCCATTTGAGAACTCAAAGCCAAGATATGAGACTCCGAGAGAACAGGTGGCTTCCCTCCCTCTAACGGCAGAGCTGCCACAACCACAGGCAGGGCACTTGCACAGGTTTTAAACAGCATCTCGTTCCTCTCTTTCTAACTCCAAGTGGGACGGACTGTCTACAACACACTCATTGGCTTTTCCACCTGCCGTGGAGCCAGGCAGTAAGCCTCTGCTCTGTAATTGCTCAGGCCACTCGTGTAGTCTTAGCATCTCATTGTTAAGCAATCAAATGTTCTCTCCTGGCCTTTAAGACATTTTCCCCTCCTTATGTCTACCTCCTGGAGTCTAGGCATGTTTTCCTTCTCTGTTAATTTCAAAATGCCTAAAAACCGAATGCCTTTAAGCTCTCCTTCCCATATACGGTGGCAAAAGAGGAAGACAAATGGAAGTCACAGACAGTAAGAAGGACAAGCTAAGTCCTCCAAGCTCAGTAGCCACATTCCACGTCATTTCCCAGACATCTGACACTGCCCTCTACTCATGGGCATGGGTAGCACGGTGTCATGGTGAAACTCAGGAAAAGGAAGGAAGCGAGCTGTCAACATAACGCAGCTGTGTTGATGTTTAGTTGTACTAGATGAACACACGATTTCACAGACCAAGATCAAGACAACTTTTTAAGACATACTGTGGTTGTTTGAATGAGAACGGCCCCAAAGGGGAACTATTTGGGAAGGATGAGGAGGTTTGGCCTTTTTGGAAGAGGTGTGTCACTAGGAATAGCCTATGGCCATTCCCAGTTAGCTGCCCCCTCTCTCTGCCTTGTGCTTGTGGCTCTGATGTAAACTCTCAGCTACTGCTCCAGGACCATGCCGCCCGCCTGCTGTCAGGCTCATTGCCATGATAGTCATGGACTCTAACCCTCTGGAACCATGAGCCCCCAATTAAATGTTTTTTGTTTGTTGTTTGTTTTATAAGTTGCCTTGATCCCAGTGTCTCTTCACAGGTATAGGAAAGTAACAAATACAAATACATACCAACACCACTTCATGTCAAGAATAATGTCATATATGGCATCCGTTAGGGTTTGAACATTCTCGAACTTCATTCCACGGCTAAAACCCATTCCCCAAAAACAAACAAAAACAAATCTTTAGTACTTTAAAAAAATAACAGAGTTATTTTTTTAATTTATTTAAGATAAAAGGAGCTTGGGCTATAGAGGCAGATACAACTTTGAGTTTGAGGCCAGCCAGGACTATATCGTGAGACCCTATCTCAAGAAAACAAAATCCGTAAGACATTAGCTTTTTATATTTAAATCACATTTTATTTGCTTATTCTACTTGTGTGCTTGCTTGGGGTGTGGGGCACACATGCCATGGTTTGCACATGTGGAGGTCAGAGGACAACTTGTAGGCGTTGGTTCTCTCTACCATATAGATTTTAGGGATCAAATTCAGGTCATCAGGCTTGGTAGCCGGTGTCTTTACCCATTGAGCCATCTTGCCAGCCCCTTAGGATCTTAAAGTAGCTCAAAAATCCTAAAAGAACTGTGACCATATATATGTATATATATATATATATATATATATATATATATATATATATGATTTTAGTACTACTGTTTACTAGGAATTCTATAGTGAATTTGCACTTGAAAGCACACGTACAAAGACAGTGAAGCATTACACATGGATGCCTCTTTTCCTACAACTCCTTACAAACCAGGTAAGCTCACAAGCAGGGTGAGGCCAGAAGCAAAAGCACCCTGCTTTCACAATACATGTAAACTACAGGTTTGAGGCACAGGATTCACTCATGGCTGATCAATCAGAGCACACTAGGAGTTTATCAGAGGGACAGGAGCGCTGCTCACAGCGAAGGCAGCCAACAGGATAAGGACCGTCTACCACCTCTGCTGTGAACGCTTTGTGTGTCCTTCAGCAGCTGTGATCATGAGTTCCCGATACATTTTGGAACAGAGAGACTGTAACTACTTCAGTAACAGCTTACTCTGAGGCCTAGCTAAAGCAAAGCTGACAAACTCTTAACAGCAAGTAAACATGACACCTCTCCCTCTGAACAAGGAGGAAAGGACATTTTCCTTCCCAGCAAAGAGCAGAGAAGGTGACATCCCTTTGGCAGTGGCTGCCTCTCAGGAAGACAACTTACCAGTGCTCATGGAAGTCAAAGGAGACATAGGTGAGCTTTGAGCTGTTGAAGAGCAGCACCTGCTTCAGGTAAGCATCGCCAATAACCTTCTCCCTTCCAGCCTGGTCTACCAAGTTAATAATAACCTGTGAGAATGAAGAGCAAGAAAAGGCTAAGACAGGTAGACCTCAGAATTGTCATGTGGAATTACATTTTAGAAATATCTACAGCCATGCTTAGAAACCAATCCACACAAGCATCAATTTTCCCATAAAATTATTCGTTATATGAAATTAGCTTTATGAGAACTTTTGACATCAGTGGTGATAGTTCCATATATTTGCAATAGCCAACAAAAACACAAAGTAAAATATGCTTCTTTTTAGTAGCAAGTATCTTTTGTTGTTTTTTAGATTGTTAATCATGTGTATATGTGTGTGCTTGTACCCCAGGGGCCAAAAGCATCAGAGCTCCTGGAACTGGGGTGGGGGCTGTTGTGAGCTGCCTTATTTGGATGCTGGGAACTGAACTTGGATCCTTTAGACCTCCATGGTCTTGACTGCTGAGTCATCTCTCCAGCCCAAACAGTAGGTATTTTAAATAGGTAAAATAACTTAAAAAACAAGCAAACCACAAAGCTAACATTGTAAAACTACTGAAATATGTAAAAAGAAAATCTGAATAGATGGGAATATGTACCATGTTACTGAATCTCAAGGTCCAACATTGTAAAGACGTCAAGTTTCCCCAAATTAATCTATACACTCAACAATCCCAATCAAAACTCAACCAGGATCTCTTCGTGGGCAAGACAAGTTAATTCTAAAGTTCACCTGGAAGACTAAATGTGTGGGGAAATTTGGAAAGCAGTAAACACAGGAATTTTCCCCATTTGAATCAGTTCTATACATTCTACATAGTAGGCAAGAAAGGGGCAACTGACTCAAGAGAACAAGGCTGGTGGGTCAAATACCTGAGTCCCCTGGGAGGTTATGCTAAGCACACCTCTGTGGGCAAGCATCTGTGACTATGTCAGGGGCACTGAGAGAACTGTCTGTCCACAAGGAAGAGAGACTTACAGTAGTTCCCGCATCTCTTTAGTGAAACACAAAGTAAATCCTAGATGCACAATGATCTAAATGTTTTTCTTCGAGTTAAAAAAAAAAGAGCCCAAGAAAACTTGAGAGTAATATTTTTCTCAGCTGTAGGGGGAAGCATGACCTTCTATGCATCATATAAAATTCAGAAGACAAAGGAAAAGACAGACAGATATGAAAACAGAAAATTTTAAATCTGTGTACAAGTGACATTATAAGCAAGGGTTAAACAAACAAAAAACCAAGGAACTCTCATGAGAACATACCTGCCACACAAAATCAACAATTTATAGAGTACCATAAATAGAATAAGAAAAAAATGGGTAAAATCAGTAAACAAATCAGGAAACTTGATACAACAGTCCTATTACTGGTCAAATGCAAATGTTAAGATAGTAATGTTTTCATCCCTATACAGGTAAATTGGAACACTAAGCATGGAAAGCATTGGGGAACAGGTGAAAACAGGTTCCCACTGTTTCTGGGAGTATAAATTGTGTGATCTCTTATAAAATGTTTTTAAATTACTATTGTTTATGCTGGCTGGGTGGAGCACGTGGTAGAGATCAGAAGGCAACTTTGTGCAGTTTCACTGGCCCTGGTGTGGTGTCTCTGAAAGCAACTGAATGGCAAATATCAACTTTAAATGTATATACTGCTTAATCCAACAGGTTTGCTTTCACAAATTTATTGTGTATAAACAAGTACCCTATATATACATGAAAGATGTTTTCTTGGACTTTTAAAACTGTATTTACTATTGGGAGAGAGGGTGGCATGCACATGCCAGGGTGCAGGGGGTGGGTAAGAGAATAGCTTTGTGGGCTGCTCCGCTGCCCCCCAACCACCACCATGTGGGCTCCAGGGATCAAACTACATGTGATGGACAGGCTTGCTCAACAAGTCTTGACTTGCTGGGCCATCTTGCCAGCTTTCCACTCTGGCTTAATTGTTTTACTTTTTTGAGGGAGGGTCTCACTACGTGGAGCATGTCTCTACCTCCCAAGTGCTGAATTAAAGGGGTGTGGCACCACACCCAACTTATTATTTTTTTTAAACTGAGTGTTTATGGAACCCAGACCTTGAATTTACTGACTAGCCTAGGCTGGACTGAAACTTGCAATCCCCTCCACAACCTCCCAAGTTCTGGGACTATGGACATGCCCCACCATTCCCAGCTTGGCAAGTCCTAACGGTCCATCAGTGGGGAAAAGGCTAGCAGCCAGAGTCTTAAATAAAACAAAGCTACTGCGGGACAGTATGCACACAGTTCCTTGTGCCTTGCATTTCCACTGTGAATGTACTGATGTCTGTAATTCTTGCTACAAAAGCAAATCACTAACTCAAATCTCAGAATGAGTCTGGACGTAGCAGGGCTGAATTCAGTGACCCCAGAAGCCACCAGACACAGGTTCTTTCCACCCTTCTAATCTGCCTTTCCCTCCATTATTTTTCCCCTAGCGGCATACTGGATAAGCACCCTGCTTCATTTACAGTCCTGAGATAGCTGCAAAAGTCCTCCATCAAATCCAGACACAACAACCGCAGGGGCATTGTTGGCTCTGGTTAGAGCAGGAAGCTTCTCCCATATCATACATCAGCTGTCAAACAGCCCCAGCCCAAACCAGTTACAGGCGAGAGCAACACTGCCACCGCGGCTGAGTCACACTGACCACGGGCCCCTCACCCCAGAAAGCAATCACCCCGGAGAAGGACACAGATAAATGAACGCCGCCGCCAGGCTACTGCTGGAAACCAGGAAGTGCCTGCTCAGTGCGCACACCTAGAGACTGATGTGAGAGTCAGCGGGAGCGGGACGAGAGCTGGAAGATGTCATTTCCTCGGCTTGCAGACCTCAGTATTTCTCCTTTTTACAATTTTGTAATACATTGAAATATGGCTTATTCTTTTTAATGCTACTTATAATCAGGAATAAGATTAATGCATGAATCAACTCACGTTATTAAGGAATTCAAATGCAGAATAAGACCAAATCATTCCTGACCACATCTGATCCCACACGCCTGCCTGAACAGCTGCTTTGTCTGCTGCTGTGGTGAGTGTTATTGCATAAGCACCCTTGACTGAACACATTTGTAGACTTGTTTTTGTATTTAATTGCTAATTGCTCTCCATCCTTTCCCAAATTTGATGTCTCTCATCGTTTTTCCATCAGCCACCCCAGTGTGTGAGTCATGGCTTTAATTTCAGTTTCCCTGATGACTAGCGGGATGACGCACCTTCTCACATGTTTTTTTACTTTATAAACTATCCTTTTACATAAAGAATCTGTTCAATTCTTTTGTCCAGCTTTTTTTTGGACTGCACATTGTTTTTAATGGGTTTAGAAGACACTTAAACACACTGTAAGATATAAGACCAAATTCTAATTATTAAAGATTTATGCATATCTCACAGCTATTACAGAGATTGCAGACACATGGCACTGTGCCTGGCTGCACGTGAGCTCTGGGGGTCACACCCAGGTCCATGTCATACTCAGCATCCTATAATTTACCCATAGAGCCATCTTCCCAGTCATTACTTTTATTTTTTTTAATAATTGTTTCTTTTTTGTTTTGTTTATTGAGACAGGTTTCTCTATTTAGTCCTGGACCTCACTATGTAGACTAGGCTGGCCTCAAACTCACTGAGATCCTCCTGCCTCTGGCTCTTGAGTGCTGGATTAAAGTCATAATCCACCTCACTTCATTCTCTCTCTCTCTCTCTCTCTCTCTCTCTCTCTCTCTCTCTCTCTGTCTCTCTCTCTCTCTCTCGATCATGTGTGAGTGCAACTGCACAAGGAGGCCAGAGATGTCAGACCACTCTTGGAACTGGAGTCACAGGGTCGTGAGCCACCTGGTGTGGGTGCTGGGACCCACACTCAGGTCCTCTGCGGAGCAGTACACACTCTTAATCACTGAGACATCTCTCCAGCCCCAAATAACTATTGCCTAGATGGGCATTGTCCCTTATTAAATGACTAATAGAATGTGATAGACAATCGTGCATTTGAAACACAGGAAGCTAAGGTAACGGCCTTTATAAACCCCGGTTATAATTCACACTATGCTGTTCTCTGAAATCTTCAGTGTTTAACCTTTCACATTCTGATCCAGAATCTTTCTCAAAGTTATCTTTATATATGCTAAATGGATAGTGGGTGTCAAGAAGAAAAGTACAGTTACATATTAGCAAGTTTTATCTTAATTGACAATAACATTCAAAATGCCTGTATCAAATTATGTTGCTGCTAATAATATTTGAGTTTCCATTTTTAATGGCAAATGCCTGCCTTTAACTATTATAAACTTTCTAAATTTTAATATGATTATTATGTAATAATTGTTTGTTCTTTCCATTTTTTTCTTCCTATTCTCTATGGGACTAAGGTTGAAACCACATGAAATCTACATACTAATTTGGGAAACACTGAAGTCATTCACCACTGAGTCCTTCATTCCACAAACCAGGAACTCAGTACTTTCTCTCCTTTCAGTACGGTATTCTGCCGCCCCCCCCCCCGCCTTGAGACAAGGTCTTACTAGATTGCCTGGATAGCTAACCTAAAACTCTCTATGTAGACCAGTCTGGCCTTTAAAAATGACTCCCAGGTCATTATCCAGTCAGATTGGACATTCCTAATAGACAAGAGAATTACTGGATTTCATATGTTAATCTTGTATCAAAATAATTGAACTTGTTTTCCACCTAGTAGTTTCCAATCTACCCTGCTTTGATCGCATTTCCAGAAAAGAAATACTGAAAGACACATGTCAAATTTTCTCCTCCTGGCAGCAGCACATAACACTGAGATGGCCATCTTAGTCTGCAACAGATGACAGCATCGAATCTACATCCTCCAAACAACCTAACGTAACAGCCCCTCCTTTATTCCTAGGAATAATGAGAGTATTCTTAGCTTAGTGTGCTTAACCTTCATGTTAAACATGACTGTTTAATTATGAACAGCACATTGTTGGTTTTTTCAAGTAATTCTACATATAAGGAAAATTTTCTTACTACATATCAAAGCCCACCTGTTTTTTGTAAATTTTCAGTTGTTCTTCGAAATGGGCACAGAAACAGTCAACCGTTTCCTTCTCGCCTGCAAAGAAGCAATATGAGAGCTATTTCTCCTTCTGGTGCTGAGGCAGACGAATGCCTGCCCCATCTTTATTCTTATGTTTTAATAATTTATTGACAGTTTAAATGTAAGACTGTCTAACCATCATTTTAAACTAAAATTTGTTTTTTTCCTGTTAGACTGAGATAAAATATATCAGAAAGTAGCATCTGTGAAATTATAAGCACACACATACAGGGCCATACATGGACTCACGTACACCCTACCTTCCAGTGAGGGTTTCATGTGACATAAAAAAATAAATAAATAAAGATGATATTTGGTACTCAAGTTAAAATATTCTAAGAAATTAAATCTTAAATGTTTCAGTTTTTTTTTTTTTTTTTTTTAAAAAGGTGTTCAGAAGAGCCACCTGAGGAGGCATGTCTCACTGACTTCCATTTAGTTAGCACACTCCATGCGCCCCTCTGCAAACACTGGCTACAGTCATCCTTTCCCAAAGTTAACTGCTCTCAAAGGTAAGCGTCAAGGCAATAGCAGGTCAGAATCTGTGAGGTGAGGAGCTCTCTCTCCTGCATAGCTAGAGAAATGGCAGCATCCAGTAAGGACTTAGTCCTGTGTCCACTGCTTCACCTCTGTCACCTGTGAGGGCACAACACCCGTGAGAGGTGTGGCTTTTGTCCCTGTTGTTTTTAGCACAGGGGACTGAACAGGGCTCCAGCAGGCTCATCGAGGAAACCATACCTCAGCCACATCCCAGCCCTGAGAATTACGGTTTTGAAATGAAACAAATTCACACCTATCTGGCACCTGATTTTTATTTTAAAAATTCTTATAGAAATCTTCATATGCAAACCAAATAATTGATGTGCTTACTTTTGTCTAGCCGAGGTCTTGGATTATAGCGATACCCAACCTGACTCCAAAAGACGGGCACAGAGCCTCGAGTTTGAATAAATGACAGGGTGTGATTATGAACATGAATTAACTGCTCAGTCTCCACATAATTTGCAACATTTCCGTTTTTATCCACTCCTCTTCGTTTATAGCGCATTCCTGAAGGAAAATTAAACAGAAAGCAGGAACAGTTATAAAAGCATGCTTCGCTTGGCTTGGTGCCAAGCTGTGGCACATGCTTGATATTTCAGTGCTCTGGAGGCTGAGGCAAAAGAATTGCAAGTTCGAGGCCAGCCCATATATGCACAGTGCATATATAGCAAAACTCTCAAAATGAAAGAACCCTGCACTTAGTCTGACTCGAAAACACTTCCTAATTAAATGTCTGCAGGAAAGTCTTGGAAGCCTATATATAACCCACAGGTAAACAACAACATATTCAAGATCACAGCTGTGCCCATCACTGCTAAGTTGAATCCTCTGAATGAAAGACAATGTTTTCCCTAAAGGGGTTCGCTCTGGAAGACTTTATCACTGTGACACAGGCTTTTGGTTGGAGCCCTGTACTCAGACACATCCAAGTGACTTTCTTATCTTGTGTATGCACGCACGTGCTGTTCTGTCTGATTTGTTAACTTGCCCCTCCTCTGCTGCAGAAATCGGTCTCTAATTGCATCACAGTCTTTGGAGTTTGGAGCTCACTGTGCTTTCAAGTCCATGATTGCCATTTGCATTTCAACACTTCTCGCCTGAATTTAATTTGCATGCTCGTATGGTCCCGCACTCACCAGCTCTGTGCCTACTTCTGCGAGATATGAGAGCCACTAGAAACCGTGGGTGAATGTCATCTACACAGGTGGACTCCTGAGGGGGGGTCTCTGGGCTGCTCTTCTCCTCGTCGGATGACTCGTTGTAATTAACCACAAGCTCTTCAATCTGCACAAAACCCTGGATAATGGGGATGATCCAGAAGTCCACATCCGGAGTCTAGAATGGAAATGAACGGCATGCTGTCCACGTTCTGCACAGCACTGCTACAAGCCTAACCCAGTATCAGTCAGCACATACTGCCGTCAGCTTGCTGCCAGCATAAGCCCTTTCCCAACCCCCTGTCTACTTACTGAACACTAGGGGAGGGTGAGAGCAAATGGGCCTGCCTTTTTCTCTACAGGGATCTTCCTAAGAGCTGACCGACAGGGCACACAGCACAGGTGCCAGACTGTTCCATACAAATCCAAGCTCCACCACCCACAAGCTCACTGACAGAAGCTCACTCACCTCACTAGGCCTCAGTGTCCTCCTCTGTGAAATGGGACTACTACTGCCTGTTTTGAGTAATGAACAGTACATGCAAAGTGAAGCACAGTGCCTGGCAAGGGTAGTTAACAAATGGAGCTCTTATAAAGAGTTCCTCTTGGCATAAGAAAGCAAAGCCTTAAAGCTGATTTTCAATCCTCAATTGTATTAGCCTATAACAAAATGAAATCAGTCCTGATCATTTCATTACAAAACACAGTTTACTCTTTAAAAAATAAAAACCTACTTGTTTATTTCTAAGTGTATGTGCCTGCTTGTCTCTGTGTACACCAGGTGCTTACAGTGCCTGCAAAGGCCAAAAGAGGGTGTCAGGTCCCCTGAGATTGGAGTTACAGGGGACAAGGAGCCATCTTGAGGGGCTAGGAACCAAAGCCTTATCCTCTTAAGAGGGCACAGTGCTTTTACCCACTGAGTCATCTCTCCAGATCCCTACAACTTTTATTTTTGAGGTAGAGTTTCTCTCTGCAGCTCAATCAGGCCAAGTACCAGAAGGGCAGGCATGTACCGCCACGCTCTGTTTCGTCGTTGTCACTTGTGGGAATGAAACCAGAGCCTCATGAGTGCCCAGACACTCTGCCCTGGGCTTTCCCTCAGCCTCAGCTTCACTTCACATCCCACTTTAGAGAAGCCCTTGCTTCACCAGCCTAAAATCCAAACAGTAAAAAATATTTCCTAAGTGTCTCATCTAACATGTCCTCTAACTTAATTAGGAGAGTCCTGTTTAAAGTCAGAGAGTCTTTCTCCTGTGGCTTTCAAACTAAACACACTCAGATTTTAAACCGAGGACTGGGAGGTAGAAACGTGGCCAGAAGCTCAGTGCCATCCTCAGCTACAGATTAAGTTTGAAGCCAGTCTGGGCTACATGAGATCGGGTCTCAGAAAACCAGAATAAGACCAAGATACCCAGTCAACAAGGAGTTTCTGGTTAAAGTAAAGTCAGGCATGGGGCACATGCTTGGAATCCTAGAGCTCACTGGAGTGCACTACTTGGTGCACTCAGGCTAGTGAGAGGCCTTGTCTCTAAATAAAGCAGGTGCTTGAGAGAGGACATCCACATGTACACATATATACACAAAGCCAAAATCATAATAAAATAAAATGGATACTCAAAATACTGTTTGTTTTGAGATAGGGTCTCCCTGTGTAGCCCAGCCGGCCTGGAACTCACAATCCTTCTGTCTGGACTTCCAGAGTGCTGGCATTACAGACACGCCCTATCATCCCCATTTTCAGCATCAGTTTCAAATCTACCCTTCCTTTTGTCACTGTGCTCTTCAGAGCCCATTCATTACATAGCTTCATTTTGGTTTGTGTTCTCTTTATTGGATCCTTGGAAGGTTAGGGTTGGAAACAATGAGGTAAAGGTTTGGCCGGCATCAAACTGTGTTCATTTTTACCACTATTCTCACTACCTGTACTTTTGGTCTAGCAATCAATCCAAGATTCTTGACAGGAACATGGAAACACTTGTTACCAAATGTCATCTTTATCCTAAACCCCTCAGCTTTAAATAAGTGATGGAAGCTCCCCAAACACTGGGTTCCACACTGCCAGCATAAAGACAAATGCTCACCATAAACACCCTATTCATCCCATCACTGAATTTTGGGAGTCACAATATGATCAGTATCAGAGAGCTCAGAACAACCCATGCCTCAACCTCAGTAGACACATGCTAGGTATCTGTCTGAAGATGCCACTGGATAAAATGTCAGTAACTGTTATGAATCACCAGTAAAGAGGAAATGGGAAGAAAGAAAACAACAGATGACCATATTCCATTACTTTTATCTAGAGCTTAGTATCCAAAACACAGCACACAGCAGGCCTCAGGCATAATCCTCCAATATATGTGATAGGATCTAATGGTTAGTCTTCCGTCAATTTGACTGGACTGACTCATCTGGGAGATGAGTCATATACCTCTGGCTGCATCTTTGGATGTGTTTCTATAAAGAACTAACTGCAAAGGAAAAATGTACCTTGTGTGTGGGAGGCAATCATCCCACGGGGTGAGGCCCAGACAGGAGGAAGGGGAAAGTGGATGTCAGTATTCCTCTGTCTCTACTTCCTGGCCCACCATGACCACGAGATGCTTTCCCTGACATGGTGATGCACTTAATTCTCTGAAATCATCAGCCAGAAGCAACCCTTCCTCCCTCCATCTGCCATGTCACACATCCTTATCACAGTGACAAAGAGGAACTTTGCTCAAGCATTTCTGCACAAGAGGAGAAAAAGGAAGAATGGAACCATCAGATCAGAAAGAGAACTGGCAAGATGGCTCAGAGGGTAAAACACGGCCAAGCAAAAGTCCAATGACCTGAGTTCAATCCCAGGATCCCACTGTGAAAAGGGAGACCCAACTCCAAATAGCTATTCTCTGATCTCTACACATATGTGCGCGCACACACACACACACACACACACACACACCAATAAAAATCATGTAAAAAATTAAACCAGAGAGAGCTCCATGCAATCATCTCACTACACCTGTAGTTTGCCCTAAATGCCTCTTCCAATAAGCACTGGGAGTACTGGTGAGGCCTTAAAGATCCACCCACTCCACACCCCAGAAAGTAAACCAGAGTGGAATCATTACAGAGAAGTAGGCTTCTGCACTCCCAATGGATGTGAAAACAAACAAACAAACAAGTGAATTCATTTTTACAGGAACTCTGTGGACATCATTAGATCCCTGGGCTTAGTATTCCCCCCACCCTTCTTTTTCTGGAGATAGGATTTGTTATATAGCCTAGTATGGAGTTGAACATACCTATAGAGCCAGAGGACCTCAAACTTGTGACAAGTTTCCTGCCTTAGCCTCCAAAGTGCTGGGATTACAGGTATGTGACATCACATTCAACTAAATAACTGTTGAAGAGACAGGCTGTTGAAGAATTGGTGAAATTCCTAGAAGCAATGCCTTCATTTTTCTTAGCTAAATGATTCTCTTCAGTGAGGGGAAACATCCTAATAAGATCTCAAAATTCACCGTAATGTGAGTGACATTTGCTTAACAACAGCACTAACGGGGGTCTTAGAAGCATCTACTCACACCAATCTCAGTGAGATCCTGGATCATGTACTTATTCCAAAAAAATCGGTCATCGACCTAGAGAAAGTGGAGGGGAAGAATCAGCTCAGGATACATTACTTCAGTTTCCTATAAAAGGCAAACAGGCAGCGTTCCAGGAGTCAGCACTGCTGTATGCTGTGAGCGGTACCTTCTGCCAGAGGGGACGGCCATCCCTCTCCCCGGTGCTCTGCCTCTGCACTGAGTTGGTCAGGTCATAGGTCAAGCTATAATAAAAGGACTCTGAGTCCATGAACATCTTCAGCAGCTCCTCAAGTAGTCGTCTCTCCAGCTTCTCCTTCTCTTTACTTTCCTTAACCTGTAAGTACAGGAGTCAGATGTAAAGTTTATAGATAATGCAAGACTTCAAGGGAGGACAACCCCCAAACATGGCAGTCTTCTGATACAAAAACAAACAAACAAACAAAAACCTTCCAGATTAATTTAATTACTCTCTATTTACAGCTAATCAAAGATGGATTCAAAGCCCATGTCAATCAAACTCTTACTTTTTTTTTGTTGGGAACAGAGACGTTGGATTTGATATGTGTAAATGTCTTCAGTAGAAACTTGGAGTCATCAGGGGATGGTATAATCTTCTCTGGCTTGTTAATTCCAAAATGATGCTTCTTACAGAGCTGAATAATTTTAAAAGGATGACTCATTATTAATGATTATCTGCTTTAGATGTTCAAGTATAAGTCTGGAAGTAAATACTACTGCTTACACACTTGGGTTAAAAGTAGACCCCAAGAGTTAGTGAAAGAACCAAGCAGACAGAATACAGCTATGGTTTCAGTAATTAGAGGCCACACTGCAAATAAAATATACGAATACAGGTAAGGATGTACTTAGAATTTAAAGGCAACAAACCCAGGTTCAGAGCACAGTTTACTTTTATCTAATACGTCCAAAGGATACAATGTTCGGGTTGAGGTTATTAATACGTTGAAAACTGGCATCTAAGAATATTGCAAAATACACATCTGCTATGCCTCAAGGTCATTACAAACTTCTGAGTTAAATATCCATTTATGCTAATTACCTGAGTGCTTTGGTTGAAAAACTGCCCTGAGTGGGCTCTACAGGGACTCTTAAAAGCTGGACCTTTCAAAACTCTCCACTTATCATTAAAAAAAAATAATGAAATCAGCAAATAACATGATTTGGGTCCAGAGACTAGTTAAATTTAAAGAGCAGTAATTAGGGGTTATTAAAAAAAAGTGCAATCCAACTGGCAAAGGTAAGAGGACGGGACTTGAATATGGATGTGTGAGACAGGAACGGGACAGACTGCGCCCACAAAGGAAGAAGGCTGGTGAGAGTCAATTAGATGCTTTACTTTATTAGCTGCCTTGGTCATGGTGACCAACAGGTCAATAGAGCAGTAACTAAGACAACTATCTTTGTTTTTATTTCCTTCATCTGCTTTTACCTCAGCTTGGAGGAGCATTCACTTGGGCCTACTATCCCTTAGCTTCTTATGAGAAAATCCAAGAACTCTGAGAACTGAGCATTTATTTTTAAACTTTATTAAAACTTCATTTAATAGGAGCTGGAGAAATGGTTCAATAGTTAAGAGCACTTCCAAAGGACCCAGGTTCAATTCCCAGCACCCACATGGCTGTTGGGAACTCTAGTCCCAGGAGATCCAGTACCCTCTTCTGGTCTCCAAGGGCACCAAACATGCATACGGAATGCAGACATACAAGCAGGCAAAACAACCATATACATAAAAAGTTTAATTAAGAGTGCATTTATAAACTATGCCCTGAAAATACATGCCATTCATCATTCACTATTTAGCATAAATGCTTATTTATGAGTATTTAGCACAAATACTCATGATTCTTTAGGAAATATTAGTGTCTTGTTTTGTGGGATATGGCTTCAGAGTCAGTTGGGGGCATAAGTAATAAATAGAATAAACTTTTTGATGTGCTTTGAATGAGAAACACCCTCCATAAGCTCATGCATTTGAATACTTAGTCCCCAGCTGGTGGCACTGTTTGGGAAGGTTATGAAACTTTGGGAGGTGAAGACTAATGGATGAAGCATGCCACTGGGCGTGGGCTTTGAGGGTTTACAGCCTCGCCCATCCCTTCCTCTTCTCCCTCCCCACTCTCCTGGGTGAAGATGAAAACGTGAGCAGTCGGCTTCCTTGATCCTCCTGAAATGCTTCGCCTGCCTGTTGCCACACCCTCCCCACACCATGGACTATGCCCTCTGGAACCTTAGCAAACATAAGACAACTAATAAACAACTAATACACTGTGTGTGTGTGTGTGTGTGTGTGTGTGTGTGTGTGTGTGCGCGCACGCGCACGCGCACGCGCGCGCGCGTGTATGCATTCTGGGGTTGGGTGACAGACAGACAGGCTGACAGACTCACTATATAGCCCTGGCTGGCCTGGAACTTGCTCTATAGATTAAGCTGGACTTGAACTCAAAGAAATTCACATGCCTCTGATCTCAAATGCTGGGATTAAAGGTGTGTGCCACCATGTCTTGTTAACTAATACACTCTTTTTTCTAATACTCCTTTGAAATCATTTACAAGTGTGTGCACAAAACCAAACAAAAACTATTTATTTATTTATTTATTTATTTATTTTTGCAGGAGGAGGGGTTTGCCTGTGTAGCTTTGAAGCCTGTCCTGGAACTAGTTCTTGTAGACCAGATGCTCTCAACCTCACAGAGATCAGCCTGTCTCTGCCTCCCGAGTGCTGGGATTAATGGCGTGTGCCACCACCATCCAGCTCCCAACAAAAACTTAACTGTAAGACAAATGTGTCTTCAAAGAATTTTGATAAGAATTACATATTACATATCTATATAACAAAGCATAAACTCACTGAACCACCTTAACCAAAAGTCATTCCAATGAATACACTAGAATCTTCTACATAATTACTTTTAGAAAAGATAAGAGTAGACCACTTTTTCTCCAAAAGGGTTAAAAGTCAGCCCTTTCAGGAAACAATGATAAGAAAAATTATTTCTTAGGAACCCTTCCAATTATAAAATATTTTGTTTGGACACAACCCTAGGTAACACACAGCACTGACAGCAGGGTTATCTTCCCTTTTCTGAAGGTCTGGGAGTCCTCTAAAGTGTATGATAGGCCCTTTTTACAATTTTGATTTTAAAAAATACCCATTGCGCTATAAACTCCCTCATTTTTTTTCTATTCTTGCAACTTATATTTCACAACCAAGATTGAAAGTTGATATTGCTGAAGAAAAGGAAAACAAATGGTTTTACTTTCAAATTTGTTACCTATGTCCATCCTGAGATAAAATTTTAAACAGCTTTCTGATGGGAAACTAAGCATGGAAAATGATGCTGTTCTCTATTGCAGCAGTGAGATAACAGCACACAAGACATGCAGGCATGGAACTCGAGCCTTTGATGCTTCAAGGGTATCTTTTCATAATGTATAATGCATGTCTTTTGTTTGAGTCCTAAAGTTCCACCCACAGCCATATACATATGCATGCATGCATGCATGCATGCATGTATGTATGTATGTATGTATGTATGTATGTATGTGATACTATACATTGGAAAACAGTGTGGCAATTCCTAAAAAAGTTAAGCAGAATTACTAAAATGACCAGGAACTCTATACTCAAGGGAAATGAAAAACCTATGCATACTAAAACCTTGTATGGTACAAACTGTTCACAGCAGCATTATTCCTAGTAGTTTAAAAATGGGAACAGCTCAAATGTTCATCAACTGATGGTAAGTTAAGCAAAAAAGTAGACTCACACAATGAAATATTATTTCATAATAATAAGGAATAAAGTATTAATAAATGCTATGGCAAATAAATTGGCAGGCAAATAAGCCACACACCCACCTCAGTTAAAAACACAACTGAGGCAGAAACTACAAATTCTAATATGAGAGTCTGCAATAAAACTGTTTCTGCTCCAATTACAGAAGACAAACGGGGCCTGAACAAGTCTGCGGAAGCTGACCCACTAAGCAGCTGGAGGACTCTACTGGGAAGGGTGGCAGTAGTGAGTCACGCAGAGCAGTAAACAGACTTCAAATCAGAAAGGATGCTGCAGGAGAAGACAGGAGCAGCGTCACCCAGAAAAGACAGAGAAGGGGAGGGAGAAAGTGTGCAAAATATGAGGAGGCTTCTCCTGAAAAGTCTCTACCGGGAAATGTAGTCAGAGTGATTACCATTATCCAATATTCTATCCTTCTTAAGATTTTATTTGTGTGTGTGTGTGTGTGTGTGTGTGTGTGTGTGTGTGTTATGGGGGATGTCCTTCTGTATGCTGTGAATATATGTTTCTCTTACTGGTTGATGAATAAAGCTGTTTTGGCCAACGGACAGGCAAAATGTGCCCGGCAGGAAGTATAGGTGGGGCTACCAGACTAGGAGAATTATGGGAAGAGGGACACAGAGAGTGGGTCTCGGTGGAGACGCCATGTAGCCACCGAAGGAGTAACATGCTGGAGCATTACAGGTAAACCACAGCCTCATGGCAATACATACCTTAATAGAAATGGGTTAATAAGAGAGAGCTAGCCAATAAGAAGCCTGAGTCATTGGCCAAACAGTTCATAATTAATATAAGCCTCTGTGTATTCGTTTGGGACTAAATGTCTGTGGACCAGGCAGGACAGAGTTCCTTCCACATGTGTGTGCCATGTGTGTGCTGGTGTCACAGAGCCCATCAGATGCCCTGGAGCTGGCGTTATAGGCAATTGTGAGCCTTATGACATGGATGCTGGGAATTGAACTCAGGTCCTCTAAAAGAACAGTAGGTGCTTTTAATAGCTATCTCTCCAGTTCCTAACCATTATTATTTCTAAGTGATTTTTTTTCTCCTCCTTTATAATCATACAAAAAAATTAAGCTTCTAAAAGCTTCTTTTGTTTATTTAACTTAAACTTTTGGGACAGGGTCTTGTGGAACCTAGCCTGGTCTCAAACTCACTGTGTAGTGGAGGATAATCCTGAACTACTCATCCTGCCTCCACTCTACAGTATACACCACCACTCCTGGCTTTAAAAGCTCTTTTTAATGGAGTTTATATGAACAGAAAGGAGGAGGTGTGTAGCAGTGTCTTGCCTGTGAACCTGTAACAGTAGCCACACCACCCTTTGGATGTGGCTTCAGGTGCACAGAAGCGGAAAGAAGGAAGCTTGAGGTGTGGCTTCTCTTGTCTTCACAAGCCCTCCCTCCTCTCCCCCGCCCCGATAGGTCAGCCAATCCGACAGGAAAGACAGAGAAGCACTCCGGAGGTTTTTTATTATCCGTGTAAGTGTTCTCCAATAAACACCCACTTATCATTTATCTTGAGTCTAGTGAAATCCTTACACTCACACCTTCAGAGGTGACAAATTTGCACTCACTGCTATTCTGGACTCTGATCCCTCTGGAAATATAAGTTCAAATAAACTCTTTGTTCCATGGTTGCCTTAGTCATGGTATTTTAGGACAGCAACAGATAAGTGTTAGCCTTTCCCCTAATTAGCACAAGTAATAACATATATTCCATTCCTAACTTGAACCATAATCTTCGGTGACCCTAATAAGCACTATATTTCAAACAACCTGATCATTCTAAAAATATCCAGTTATGTAGGGGAGATGGCTCAGTGAGGAAAGCCTGAGGACCTGGATTTGGGTCCCTAGCACCCATGTAGGATACCAGGCAAGGAGGCACGTGCCTGTAAACCCTCCCCAGGGAGACAGAAAGGGTAGATATGCTGGCCAGACAGCAGTCTAGCCAACCTGTGAGCACCAGGTTCAGTGAAAGACTGTCTCAAAAAACAAGAGCTAAGATGGTCATGGGGTGCACACCTTTAATCTCAGCCAGCACTCAGGAGGCAGAGGCAGGAGGATCTCTGTGATTTCCAGGCCAGCCTGGTCTTACAGGAAATTCCAGGACAGCCAGGGCTACATACTGAGACCCTGTCTCAAACCCTCTACACCCCACCAGAAAAAAAAAAAAAAGAAAGAAAGTGCTAGAGGAAGATACATGATGTTGACCTGTCTTCCATATGTGCACACACAAGCACCCCCCACCACATATACACACAGACATACACGCCCCTCTTCCACAGACGTGTACGTGGAAAAGCCATGTGATGGAAGCTCCATTTTTATGTTATTTGAAGGTATCTTTCCCTCAACACCACCTCAAACAAAGGTCTGTGCTTCTGTCTTACAGGCTGCTTTTCCCAGGTTCTGAAGGAGTCCGCTGCTAACACAGGGTCTGAAGACTATATCAGTTATTCTAACATGCAGTTCTGAATACAAGCATCCAGAGTCTACTAAACCAGATCCTTGCATCTGCTATCTCGTCTTATCTTCTCTGTGACAGTCCCTTGGTGCCACTTTACCTCCAGCTCAAGCTCTTGAGGTTCCAGTTCAGAAAGTGACAATACAGCAATTTTGGTAACTTTACAGACTTCATGGTCTCCTGGGAGTTTGCCCACCAATGCTTTCTGCCGAATTAAAATAAGCCACCATGGAAGATCTGAAAGAAAAAAGATAATGAACGGATGGTAATTGGAGAGTGCTGGTGGCCTGGGAGTGGATGACCTAAAGGTAATAGAATGTAAAATACACAATAAAGACTTCAAAAAAGCCCCTTAAACAGAAATGTGAATTACACAGCTAACTCTTGTGGCTAGGCTATGGGGAAACAAGGACTCTCACAAGCAGTGCTGGTAGGGTACCAAAGAACACAGCCTAACTGAAAAAGTAATGTATGAGGCCAGTAAAACATCAAAGTATTCTTTTTTTTTTTTTTCAAACTTTCACAACTGCGATTTATTGTTTGAGGAGCAGAGCACACAGACATTTCAATTCTTAACACATGCACCCAATCTTGGAAGAGTCATACATTGTGTTCATGTACCCCGAGAGTCACGTGTTGTTTCTCTTTGAACTTATTTCAGTGATGTTCCAGCCTCACACGTGTCAAGTTTTCCCTAAGACCTCACATAACACTCAAACGCTCGTAATCCTCAATTCCACTGACTCACAATTTTATGCCACATACAGTACATACTCAAAATGCCTGTTTTTCAAAGCATATTATCACAGTTGTTAGGAAAATGGACGGCCATGACCATCAGAGACAGTTCTGACAGGGCAACGACCGAGGAGTTTTTGTTTTTTTGTTTGTTTTTTTAGTAAACAGTTCTACTAGGAACACGAGACCAGATATAACTGAAAATAAGGCAGACGCAAACGCACAACCAAGACTCCAAACACTTAGTACGCTTTATGGTGTCGGATATAAAACTAGCCCCCTCTATGGAATGTTATGGTGACCCCCGAGACAGTCATGGCCTCTCATGATTGAGCCTATTTTCTGGTTGTACCAAAAAATAAACAACCAGCAAATGATTTAACCTCTTAAAAAAAAAAATTTACGCTTAAATAATGGGATGAGGTGAGATTTCCTTCCACCTTTTAAAAATGTTTCCTGAGATACTAAAGAGCTTGCACTTACAAAACAGTTGGTAAAAATATTCCTCTGGATTGTACACAAAGGGAGGCAGGAACCACTGACCGACGTGATGAATGGATAGCCGGACTTAGCTCCTTTCTCTTCTACCTCAGGGGCTGGACTCTGGCTTTCCGTCTCTCCGTTTTCTGCAGGCAGACCCACAGAGTGCTGGTCAGCTGCTTCAGCCTTTGTTCTTCTCTTCCTCGGCCTTTTCTGGTTTCCCGTCCACCTTGGCAGGGAGCGGCTCGGCCGACAGCCTTGGGCGGCGCTTGGGCTCCATCAGCACAGACCTTCCGCTGTTGGGCATCATGGCGGCGCTGGGAGGGAGGAGCGGGCGATGCCAAACCCCGTCACGGAGCTGCGCTGCCCGGCTGCCACCGCACGGAATGCTCACATGGGCTTTTCCGGACCTGGCCGCGCAGGAGGCGCCATCATGTTATGACATTTGACACAAGGACCGAAAGTTCGGCGCAAGGAACCCAAGAGCCAGGACATCCACCTGCGGCTGCTAGTCAAGCTGTACAGGTTTCTGGCCAGAAGAACCAACCCCACCTTCAATCAGGTTTGTGCTGAAAAGGTTGTTTATGAGTCGCACTAACCAGCCACCTCTGTCCCTGTCCCAGATGATCCGAAAGATGTAGCTTACTGGCCCACAGAACAAGACAGCTGTGGTTGTGGGGACTGTCACAGATGATGTGCGGATTCTCGAAGTGCCCAAGCTGAAGATGTGTGCACTGCGGGTGAGCAGCTGGACCGGAAGTCGCATCCTGAAGGCTGGCGGTAAGATCCTCTCCTTTGACCAGCTAGCCCTGGAGTCTCCCAAGGGCCGTGGCACTGTGCTCAGAGGGGTGGAGAGGTATACTGGCATTTTGGCAAGGCCCCAGGAGCGCCACGCAGCCATACCGAACCCTATGTCAGCCGGGAGGACTGGAGAGACTGCTCGGCAGTTAAGGAACCAGTTCCCAGCATCTGCATGGCCCCTAAGACAATCCCTAACTCCACTTTCAAGTGATCCAAGCCGTCTTCTGGCCTCATGGTCACTGCATGCACAGGGTGAACAGACAAGCATGCAGGCAAGACACACCACACATGTAAAATAAAAATAACATAAATCTTGTTTCTTTGTATTTAAATAAGGACCAGTGGCTAAAGTACTTGTCACGAAGTTGGAGAGCCTGCTTGATTTCTAGACTCCATGGTGGAAGAAGGAACTGATCCTTGAATGTTGTCAGCTAACTTCCACACGCACACGCAAAATAATAAATACATTTTAAAATAAAAGGTAAGGAGAGACTGGAATAGAGCTCAGTGGAGGAGTGCTTGCCCAGCAAGTACAAGATCCCAGGTCGAATCTCTAGCACTTCAAAAGTAAATAAAGTGCACGCCATTCCGAATAGTGTACTGAAATCACATGACATTCCACTCTGTCTTACCACTGAACCACCCCTCTGTCCAGTGTATCCATGCTGTGTATGTTACCTGCCCATTTCTACTCAGCTAGGTTATCAGACGACGGCTGTAGTATCACAGCACTGTTCATGCAGCCCTGCATAGCATTCTGATGCTGTTACAGTGTCATTAACCCCACTTGATCTCATTACTTTTAATCTCTTATCTAGCCTAATTTGCAAATTAAACCTTATCAAGGTATGTACAATTGGGAAAACTATAGTATAGCCATGAGCTGTTTATGATAGGGATACATCCTAAGAAGTATGACGTTAAGTGATTCCATCACTGTGAGAACATTATGGGATATACTTCCAAACTAAGACAGCCATGATACCCATAGATCATGCTCTTATTGGACCACTGTGGCTTCTTACTGTTGACAGCACATGACTCTGCCCCACGAGGTACTATCTGCTATTGCAGGCGTCCACTGGGGATGGGAGCATACCCTTCCAGAAAGAAAAGGAGATATTGAACCTATGTTGCTTTACCTTCCATAAAAGAAAGAAGGTGTGATTGGCCTATGCCTTTAATCCACGCACTCAGGAGGCAGAGGCAGGTGGATCTCTGTGAGTTCAAGGCCGGCTAGGCTGAGTTCCAGAACAGCCATGGCAACACAGAGAAACCTGTCTCAAAAAACAAAACCAAAAAAAAAAAAAAAAAAAAAGAAGAAGATTCATTTATACAAAACCAACAGGAGAACTAAGCCAGAAGTTAATGTGATTGGTTAATGATTAGAAGGAAAGTGGAAATGGGGTAGAGAGGGGCGAAAGCCACCACAGCCAGCCCAAAGTCTCCAACTCTTGAAGGGCTTCTGCAGTTTATACCTCAGAAAGGTCTCTACATTGTACCAGTGATTTCAGAGGATGAAATGCTCTGGTAAAGAAAAAAAAAAAAAAGATTAAGATCTGTTCACCTTTCCTTTGTTCTCCATGAAGTTAAGAATAAGAACATTTACACGTGTCTCTGGCATTTCAAACTGACATCCAAGTAAGATATGTGAACTAATTGCTCTGAATATACTTGAAGGCTGTACTCAGACGCACATTTTCCCCCAGTGCTGAAGACCAAACCCATGACCTTGTGCATGCAAAGCAAGTGTCTGCCACTGAGCTACAGCCCCCAACCCAGCTGCAGCTTCTAATTATCTTTCTGGTGATTGGAACATCCTATGGATTTTGAAAAGTTCTCTATGCTGTTTTGTGGTGATATATTGTTCATGATTTATTAAAGCCACTGGAGAGCAAAATAGCAAAGCAGCCACACTAGTTAGCTATAGAGCTAGGCAGTGGTGGCACACACTTTAATCCCAGGACTCAGAATTAAGAGGTAGACGGATGGACGGATCTCTGTTAGTTCAAGGCCACACTGACTACACGAAATTGATCCAATCCTAAAAGAAACAGCTTCACACAAAGCTGTTAAACCCATCTTTAATCCCAGCACTAGGGAGGTGGAGACAGGACTGATATAGCTGGGTGGAAAAAGGAATAAAAGGAGGAGGAGACAGAAATTTGGAGCCTATTGCCTCCAATGATTCATGGAGACAGGACTGCCATTTCAGCTGGGTAGAGGTGAGATCTACTGGCTTGGCTGCTTTGTTTCTCTGATCTTCAGCTTAAACCCCAATATCAGTCTCTGGGTCTTTTATTTTTCGTGTTACACTTTTTGCCTTAAACCTACTTTGATATAACACAGCTATATCAGTTTTCATTAGGTTAATTTTTACAATTTTGTCCTTCTTTGAGTCATGGTCTTACCATGCAGTCCTGGCCTGCCTAAAACTCACTATTGTGAGAAACAACTTTTCTATTAAAGGTGGTTAGTCTGGCAAGGACTCCTATTTCCTGAACATTCCTCTTCCCCTTTGTGCTAACCAGACAACCAAGTCAAATAGTGAAGTTACATCCCCAGCAACGGATGAAACCACTGAACACCTACCTATGTCAGATATACAAGACAGAATGCATCTTGGCCAAGTGTGAGTCTTTTTGCACCCCTTTTCCCAAAAGAATGGCCTTGCCGCACTACTGTTTTGTTCATGTGCTCCTCTGTGCAACACTGAGGCTATCATTTGTCTCTAACCCTATGTATACCAGGCTAGCCTAGAACTCAAGATCTGCCCACCTCTGCTTCTGCCTCCTGAGTGCTAGGATCAAAGGTGTGTACCACCATATGGTCTTGGTGGTTTCTTTTTCACAACTCTTCACTTTCTGCCTTTCTGTATATGTTAACACATGCTATGTAAGATAGCTATCAAGATATGCTATCTTGAAAGCAGCATGTAAATGGATTGTGGTTTCCCAGTGTGAAAATCTCTGGTTTTTATACGAAACGCCACTTCCAATGTCTAGACTAAGTCTATCGTTTGCTACTTTTCCCAGCCAGTCCCAGTCCCAAGTTTCTAACTGTTATTTCATTCTCCTACTTCTGTAGTTTTTACAGTCTTTTTAATACTTTTTATCCTTATATAGTAGGAAATGAACCTTAACCTATTAAACCTGAATGTAAATTAGAGTCTTTGCCAATTCCTAGAGAATAAAAGGATCTTGGAGTAGTAACCTTTAAAATCTTTTTTGTGTTTTGTCTTGTGTTCTTTCTCCTCCTCCTCCTCTTCCTCTTTTTCCTTGTTAAATTCTCTAATGTTGCTGCTACTGCTGTTTTAATTCTTCATTAAATTTAAACTCCATATGAAGCCAAATTCATTTACATTTACCAACTTATTTCCCTTCCCACGGACCTTCACTCCTTCCTATGTCCCCATACTTCCAGGAGTAATCTTTTTTTTTTTTTTTTTTTTGACTAGAAAACTTTTTTCCTATATTGCTGGGGAGTGAACCCATGGCTTGGACATGCTAGGCGAGCTCTCCAGCCCTGAGTTATACTTCAAGACACTGAAGAACTCTACCATTTCTTTCAGTACAGAGACATATTAATGGCATATATCTTTTTTTTTTTTTTCTATTTCACCATGCCTTTCTTTTCTAAAATAGGAAGGTATGGTGAAGGCAGGACAGTAAAGCAGGGAAATCAACAGGTTTGTCCTGTCTGTGGTGTCTGTCCTTCTGTTTTTACTGTTTGTGTCCGTTTCTGTTCACCCCATGGGTCAACAACTAACCACCTGCATCCCCGGTATCCTAATGCCCAGCTGGTGACGCCCCAGCCCCCCGCATCTTTCTGGGGACCCCCATCCCCAGATTCCACCTCAACTGTGATCGGCAGATGTGCCTGGAGGATCACAGACTGCTGCCCTGAGGACACGCAGGAGGTACGGAGGCCAAGGACGCTTGGACCCTCCTCAGTTAGCGGCGATTGTAGCTGCCTGGTTCTGCGCCACTGCCTTATAAGCGGTCTTATAAGCGGCGTGGACGGACTGGGTTGGTGTCTGTTCTTTTCTGTCTATTCTGTCTCTGTATGTTTTTATCGTTGGTTTTCAATTCAGGATCTACCACGACACCTCCTTTCGTTGAGTCATGTGGAGCCACACTAGGTAACTTTCTTTTTCTGTCTTTGTTTCTGTATAGTTTCTGTGAAGCCTGGAGGGTTAGAACAGGCTGTGTGACTGGACAGTTGAGCAAGTTTGTTATCTGTGTTATCTGATCTGTTGCAATCCACACCCTGCTCGCCTGCTTTTCGGTGCTGTGTCAGTTTTGTGTTTTCAGGTCTGCTCTTTCTGTTAATTGTTAAATGTAATGGTCCTATGTTGGGGTCACTGGCGGCATCTGTAAGTAGGCCTACAAGAATTGTTTAGGGCAGAAGTTCAGGCGACAGCTTCCACAATCTGTAGGAGGGGTACTTGCTGGGAGCAAGTTGCCTGCTCCATCTGTAAGGGGACAAGCGCACAACAATGACGCACAAAGCATAGCAACCACCCTGGGAGGGCCTATGGGCCATAACAACCAGATGACCAATCAACACAGGGCAAGCCCTCAAAGCCTGGAGGCACACCAATCCTGAGCCTGTGCATACCCCTAGACACTCCCCTTATGCTGCCCTAATAAAGATCTGTACGCAGCAGCTTCTAACTGTCTTTGCTAGCCATCTGACATGGCGGGTGGATTAAAGGCCCGAGCTAACATGGGGTTAGCTCGTTAAACTACAATAAAGCCTCATGCAATTTGCATCAAGCTATTGCCTCCATTCTGTGATTGGGGTGGCCGCAGTCCTGGGCTAAGATTCTGGAAGCCTCAGCTTTTCGAGGGTCTTACATTTGGGGGCTCATCCTGGATTTGCGACCACCCCTCACCTGAGTGCAGTCGATCTTGGAGGTAAGTGGGTACCCTGTATTGTCTGTGTCTTTGTGTTTTTGTGCCGGCTGAAATCTGGTTCTGTGCTTTGCAGTCGCTCGTGTCTCGGGAAGAGACAAGAGCTCAGGTCTCGGGAGGACACAGAGTGTGATCAGTAGACGTGCTTGGGAGATCACCGACTGCCACCCTGGAAGACGTTCCAGGAAGTCTGTGGGAACCTCAGGGACGCTTGGGAGATTCCCGTCTGGGAGCCGGTGAGGGTACGGTAGTTCTCCTGGATTGGGGAAGTTATCCGTCCTCCCGGCCGTCTGTATTTCTGGAATGGTTTTGTCTGTCTAGGTGTAGACAGACATCTGATAGTTTTTGTCTGTGTGCCTTGGGTTTGTTTTTGTCTTATTTGTGACTCTGATGATGGGACTGACCATAACCAACCCCCCTCAGTCTGACTTTTGACCACTGGACGGACGTTAAGGACCATAGTTAGTCACGCCCTCCCCCCCTTTCGTTGAGTCACGTGGCGCCACACTAGGTAACTTTATTTTCCAGTCTTTGTTTCTGTATGGTTTCTGTACAAGAATTGTTTATGGCGGAGGTTCGAATGACAGCTTCTGCAGTCTGTAGGAGCGGGACTTGGTAGGACCAAGTTGCTTGCTCCATCTGTAAGGGGACCCAAGCGGGTCGCCCAATCTGTAGGACAGGGACTTGCTGGGAGCAAGTTGCCTGGTCCATCTGTAAGGGAACCCAAGCGGGTCGCCCAATCTATAGGACAGGGACTTGCTGGGAGCAAGTTGCCTGGTCCATCTCTAAGGGGACCCAAGCGGGTCACCCAATCTGTAGGACAGGGACTTGCAGGGAACAAGCCATCTGAAATTCCGAATAGGACCCTAGTCTGTGTTACCGTACTGTCTGTCCACGTTTCACATTTGTGTTGTGTGTTTGTTAAGCATCTCTTTCTGTCCCTACTGCCCACGCATGTGGCATGCATGAGTCAGGGGTCTTTTCTTGTTGCCCTGAGCACGTGGCGCGGGACAGGAGTTCTGCCATGTGTCACAGGTTATGTTATGTTGGAGTCCCCCGAGGCTGCTTTTCTGAACTCGAACCGCTGCTGCAGCCCTTACAGCTGAGCCTGGCCGATGTAGGTGAGTCTTTCCATATCCCACACCTGCTGGTCTGTGAGACATGCAAAGTGGGGCTCTCTCTGCCCCAACTACCATCCTGGCTTGCGGCAGGAGTTTCCCTGCTCTGAGGGAACATGGCTGCAAGGCTGCCATCTGCTTAGCTGCCCGGCCTTCTTTGTGCTCCACACACGTGGTATGCAGGGGAACTGCAGGGATCTTTTTCCCACCCCTGAATTGGCTGAGGGTTTGGGGTTACCAGCAGCACCCCCGCCTCCGCCAGGTCTCTTCCCTGAGCACATGGAGCTCAGGCAGGTGAACCATCTGTCCTGATCTGGATGTTCTTAAGAAAAAAACAGCCTTAAAGTTATTAAAAAAAAAAAAAAACCTTAAGAAGGACTTTGATAAGAGTATATGTTGACTAAGAAATGAGAGAAAATGTAGGAGACTAAAGTAATAGAGAGAAAGAAAAAAAAAGAAATTTGTCTAAGAATGTATATAGGAAGTTATAGAAGTTATAGAGGGTTAAAGCAAGTTGTAGAAGGTCAGAGGAAAGTTGTCGAAGGTCAGAGAAAAGGTTGTTACAAGTCAGAGAAAAATGTAAACTGTAAACTGTTATGGTTTCTCATGTCTACAAATAATAAATTTTAAAATTGGTAATATAAGTTAAAATATTAACCATATCAAGTTAATTCAGTTTTAAAAGTTCTGTTTATTTCTCAAGTAAATTATGTATACTTATTTTAAAATGTTCTGTTGCCTGGCATAACCTAAGTTTTGTTACATGGCTGACTGGTAGCCATTTTGCTGAAGTTAAAAAAAGACACTTAAACCGCCATCTTGACTAAAGGTGACCACATGGAAATTAAAGGTACCATCTTAGAAAAAAGTTTTTCAATTAAGATTTAAAATGTTAACGCTTCTATATATTACAGAAAGACTTTAAGGGAATTTAAATTTCTTTTTAAAACCAGTTTTTTAAAATGTTTGTTTTTATTAATGTTTGTACTTAAAGAGCTTCAATTTAGAATTATTTTTAAACAAAGCCTGACAATGTAAAGTTCTTGTTTTATAAAAGATGCTAATCTATTATAAGATGTTACAGTTTGTGTTTTCAGAAGTTTAGGGAGTTGGTGGCACACGCCTTTAAGTTCAGGGCGTTGGTGGACACGCCTTTAATCCCAGCACTCGGGAGGCAGAGGCAAGTGGATCTTTGTGAGTTCAAGGCCAGCCTGGTCACAGATTGAATTCCAGGACAGGCTCCAAACTCACAGAAAAACCTTGCCTCAGAAAGAAGTTAAATTTAAGCAAACAGCTAAAATATGTACATGTAGCTACTGTTTAAGGAATATAAGGTAGCTCTATGCAGTTTTAAGTTCAGCTGTGCTAAGTTTCAAACATTTTACTAAGTTAAAACCAGTTACAGTCAGACTGAAAATTAATTACAGAAATAAGACATTACCTGGCCACCTGTGTGCTTAATGACAATAACTAAAACGGACAAACAGACCTCTAATGCTTCAGAGACCTGCAGAATATGGCATTTAAAACGTTATTTTAAAAATTTTATAACATCAGACAGACTGCTAGATCCTGACAGTGACCCAAAGTCTCCAAAGAAGATTATGAGGCACCCCAGTTCCTGCACCTGGATGATGGTGACGCTGACCAGTGAGCGAGATGCTCAGATGTGATTCTTGTTGCCTGTCACGACCTGGCCGAGACTGTGGACAAAGCTGCTGGACTTTGGAAAATTGATTGTACCCCTTTGCCTAGACAAAACAAGGTCAGTCTTTTCCATGTCCCTCTTCCACAGAGAGGAAAAAACCTCTCACCTTATAGGCCTGGCGAAGATTACTGTTCTTTGAGACATCTGTCTCCAGTGGTAATGGAGAAACTTGGGTATGGCTAACTGTATATGGACTGGCTTCTAACTGGCTTCTGTCACTTTTTAGTAGATTTGGATAAAATATACCCTTTTCAGATCTCTGAAATATTACTGGTTGTCATCTTGACAGCATCAGGCAGTCAGATCCACTATAGACTAGTCAGTATGCTAGCTGATAAAGTAATGACTATCTACTGTTCAGGTACAAGTTCAAGGTTTTTAGGTTTATTTTGGTTGTCATCTAAACATAAACTTAAAGGGCTTTTCATCAGCCCAAAGGCACCTCTGTCCAATCCATACCTGGCTCTCTGGACAGAAGAAAAATGTACATGCTTCTAGCACAAATCTGTAGTTTTTGCTAGGACTCAAAGTTATAAATATGTTCCTGCTGTTTGAACAGATATCCAGATATCTGCTTTTTCTGCACTGTGGGCTTCAGTAAATAAGTTTTAACCTCTGTTCCTAGTCTAAACATGTCTTAAACAGGTTTCTGCTTCTGGCAGACATCTGAGTATCAGTTGCTGACTAGAGGCTGTTCTAAGTAGACTGCGAGCCCTAGACTTGCTGTGGATGTGAACCAGTCCAGCTGATGTGGACACCCCCTGTCTCTGCAACAGTGTCTGCTAACCAGAAGCTCCTAATGGATTCCCCATTGCCTAAATTCCTTTTTTGCTTTTGACTAGCATTTCAACCTTCTGGGGTCCCTAACTTCGCCCCAAAGTCAGCAGGAAGTAGTTTGGGAAAGAATTCAACTCCCATTTTCCCTGGTTAAAATGCTAAGTCAGGAGGGACTCCCTTGCATGGGGATGCCAATATCTCTCACTCCCTGATGGGGGCGCTAGAGAGACAGCAATTCCATGATTGGAATTTCCAAAAAAGAAAATGGGGAATGAAGGGACCAGCTTCCCTTTCGGCAGCCATAACAGCTGAACACGTGCTTGCCATAAACTTGCCTTGGTCACTTAGATGTCAGAATCCTGCCTTGTGACAAGGAACCAATCAGAAGTTAGTCAGTCACTAGAAAGTCAGATGCCTGTCTCGTGACAAGGAACCCATCAGAAGTTAGTCACTAGAAAGTCAGATGCCTGCTTCGTGACAAGGAACCAATCAGAAGATAGCTGGTGGCGCTATGCTTTACGACCCTGGGTGTGCTTTACGGACAAGCGCACAGCAATGACTCACAAAGCATAGCAACCACCCTGGGAGGGCCTATGGGCCATAACAACCAGATGACCAATCAACACAGGGCAAGCCCTCAAAGCCTGGAGGCACACCAATCCTGAGCCTGTGCATACCCCTAGACACTCCCCTTATGCTGCCCTAATAAAGATCTGTATGCAGCAGCTTCTAACTGTCTTTGCTAGCCATCTGACATGGCGGGTGGATTAAAGGCCCGAGCTAACATGGGGTTAGCTCGTTAAACTACAATAAAGCCTCATGCAATTTGCATCAAGCTTTTGCCTCCATTCTGTGATTGGGGTGGCCGCGGTCCTGGGCTAAGATTCTGGAAGCCTCAGCTTTCCAAGGGTCTTACAGTGACCACATGGAAATTAGGAGGTAGCATCTTATAAACAAGTTTTTAAATTAAGATTTAAAATGTTAATGCTTCTATATATTACAGAAAGACATTAAGGGAATTTAAATTTCTTTTTAAAACCAGTTTTTTTAATCTTTATGTTTTTTAAAAGTGTTTCTATTAATGTTTGTACTTAAAGAGCTTCAATTTAGAATCAGTTTTTAAGCAAAGCCTGACAATGTGAAGTTCTTGTTTTATAAAAGCTGCTAATCTATTCTAAGATGTTACAGTTTATGTTTTCAGAAGTTAAGTTTAGGGCGTTTGTGGCACACACCTTTAATCCCAGCACTCAGGAGGCAGAGGCAGGCCGATCTTTATGAGTTCAAGGCCAGCCTGGTCGACAGATCGAATTCCAGGACAGGTTCCAAAGCCACAGAGAAACCCTGTCTCAGAAAGAAGTTAAGTTTAAGCAAGCAGCTAAAATGTGTACATGTTTAAGGAATAAGGTAACTCTATGCAGTTTTAAATTCAACTGTGCTAAGTTTCAAATATTTTACTAAGTAAAAACCAGTTATAGTTGAAAGATTTTAGTTTTCTGAGAGAAAAAGTTTTAAAAGATTTTAGTTCACAAAGAGAAAAGTTTCCCACAGGCCTTGGCTCATTACAAGGGAGTTGGCCCCAACCCTGGGCACATTCTGTGGTTTAGATGAGGGAAATCACCAAGACAACCCTGTTTGGGTCACACCTGGCTGGCCAGCAGACAATCAAGGACTTTCCAGAGTACATTCTATGTTTTTTCCTTTGTAAAACAGGTCATACCTAAGTGACCTCATTAATATGAAATCATACTTTGCAATCAATCACTTTGCAATCAATCGCTTTGTACGCCAAGCATGTATGCAGATTTGTGGGTTTTCCCTATAAAAAGAGCCTATAACCTTTGCTAGGTGTGCAGCTTTCCCAATACTGCTGACACCCAAATGCACATTCGTTCAATAAACTCCCTTGCTTTTGCAGCTCTTGGTCTGGTTTCTGAGTCTTGGGGGCTCCTCGGGACCCTGTGCCCCTTAGGGTTCTGGGGTCTTTCATTTGGCAAGCCAGCCAGGAGTTCAGAGGAGACCCCAGACTCATTACCTTGATTAAGAGGAGGTAAGTCCCGCCAGCTTATTTGGATTTATGCTTTCTGTTTGTCTATTTGGAAGTCCTGTATAGGCTATGCAGGCTTTGTAGAGACTCACGAGGTAGACTGACGAGTCGTTCCCCTCTGAGTCTGCCCCTGGAGGACGCTCCACAGGGTGTTTGGGTGGGCGAGGGCGAGCAGGCAACCCTCGTCCTTGGGAGTGAAGTCTCCGCTCCGTTTGAATTTGTGGTTTTGGTTTGGTACCAATTTGTAGCCGCGTGGCCTTTGTTGTTTGGCCTGATTGTCTGTCTCAGTGTTTGTCTCTTTTTGTTTTTCACCATCTGACCACCATGGAACAACAACTAACAACCCCCTTAAGTTTGACTCTAGATCACTGGGGAGACGTTCGGGACCGAGCCAGCAACCAGTCCCTGGACATCAAGAAGAAAAAATGGCAAACTTTCTGCAGTTCCCAATGGCCAACATTTAATGATGGCTGGCCTCGGGACGGTTCTTTTAATCTTGAGATTAATTTACAGGTTAAAGAAAAGGTATTCGATTCTGGGTTTCACGGACACCCTGACCAGATTCCTTACATCATGACCTGGGAAGACCTGGCCCGCAACCCTCTACCCTGGGTCCACCCTTTCATCGTCCCCACGACTCAGCCGAAGCCCTGCTCCCCTCTCCAGCCCTCTCCCACTCCCCTCATCCCTTTACCACCGCCCTCCGCTCCAACAGCACCTCCCCGCAATCCTCCCTTTACCCTCTAGAGGAACTTAGGGAGGCTCAGTGGAAGCCTCCTGTTCTTCTCTGGACCCACACCCTGACCTTCTTTCCTTTGATCTTCCTCCCCCCTTATCCTCCCCCTCCTCTGGCCCAGGCCCCCGCCAGCCCCAGGCTCCGCCACATGGGGGCACGCAGGAGCCAGCTCCTCAGATTTCCTGTCCACCCGATTCCACGACCCTGACTGATACTGGATCTCAATCGGCCCCCATGCAAACCCGTCTCCGCCTCCGCAGAGAACAGGCAGAAAACTCAGGGGAAGCCGCCTCATGGTCAGCTCAGCTCTTCCCTTTAAGATCAGTGGGTGACCAAACACAATACTGGCCATTCTCGGCCTCAGATCTTTACAACTGGAAAACTCATAACCCTTCCTTTTCCCAAAACCCCCAGGCTCTGACTGAACTCATTGAGTCCATTCTAATGACCCATCAAGCCAACATGGGATGATTGCCAACAGCTCCTTCAAACTCTGCTCACTACGGAGGAGAGGAGAGACAGAAAGTTTTCCTAGAGGCATGCAAGAACTTGCCGGGTTCAAACGGGGCCCTCACCCAGCTCCCTAATGAGATTGACACCGCTTTCCCGCTGAATAGACCTAATTGGGACCACACCTCCCCTGCTGGTAGGGAACAACTCCATCTTTATCACTAGGTTCTCTTGCGGGTCTCAGGGGCGCCGGGAGACACCCAACCAATTTGGCCAAGGTAAGAGCAATTACCCAGGGAGGGGAAGAAAACCCTGCAGCATACCTAGAAAGACTGATGGAGGCATATCGTATGTATACTCCCTTTGACCCGGCAAGTCCAGAACGCCGGGGAGAGATCATTATGGCCTGCATAGGGCAGTCAGCCCCAGACATTTGAACAAAGTTATAATGCTTGGAGGGGCTGCAAGATTATACCCTCCAGGACCTAATGAAGGAGGCAGAAAGGATTTTTAATAAGAGCGAAACCCCCGAAGAGAAGGAGGAGTGGCTCAGAAAGATACAGGAGGAAAAGGAAGAAAGGGTCAGGAAGGAACAGGAAGAAAAAGAGGAAAGGCAAGACAGAAAACAGAACTGAGTAGAATTCTGGCCACCAGAGTCGGGGAAGCAGGGAAGGTACCTGGGAGACAAAAGGGAGGGAGACAAAAGGCACCCGCGGATAGATCACGACCAATGTGCCTACTGTAAGGAAAAAGGCCATTGGGCAAAAGATTGCCCAAAGAACCCAAGAAGACACCTAGCTCAGATTCTCTCCCTGGAAGACTAGGGGGATCAGGGCCAGGAGCCTTCCCCTGAGCCCCGGCTAACTCTCAAGATAGGGGGCAACCCGTGACTTTTCTGGTTGACACTGGGACCCAACATTCAGTGTTAACCTGAGCCCCTGGACCCATGAGCGACATAACCTCATGGGTACAAGGAGCCACAGGAGGAAAATTATATAAATGGACCACTGAACGCAAAGTGCATTTGGATACAGGTAAAGTTACACATTCCTTCTTGCATGTACCAGACTGTCCCTACGCCCTGCTGGGGAGGGACTTACTCTCTAAATTGGGAGCCCAGATTCAATTCCATAGACAAGGGGCTACAGTCACCGGCCCAGATGGGGCCCCCCTTCATGTCCTGACTCTAAGACTAGAGGATGAATACAAACTACTAGAAGAGCCGCCTGAGACTCCCCAGCAAGACATTCAAAAATGGCTTGAGACATACCCCCAAGCCTGGGCAGAAACTGGGGGAATGGGAATGGCCAAAAACCAGCCGCCCATAATCATCAACCTAAAGCCTGTAGGTTGCAGCAACCTAAGCCTGTTTGATGCAGCCCCTCTCTCCATCAAACAGTACCCCATGTCAACTGAGGCCTATAAAGGAATTCAACCTCACATACAGAGGTTGCTTGAGCTGGGCATTTTAAAACCCTGTCATTCACCATGGAATAGCCCCCTGCTCCCTGTCAAGAAATCAGGGACAGGAGATTATAGGTCAGTACAGGATTTATGGGAAGCCAACTGAAGGACTGAGGACATTCACCCCACGGTACCCAACCATTATAACCTCTTGAATACGTTACCTCCCTCCCATACTTGGTACACTGTGTTAGATTTAAAGAACGCCTTTTTCTGCTTGAGACTTAGCCCACAGAGCCAGCCCCTCTTTGTACTTGAATAGAAGGACCCGGAATCTGGACTATCGGGGCAGTTGACCTGGACCAGGCTACCACAAGGCTTTAAAAATTCCCCGGCCCTCTTTGATGAGGCGTTGCATCAGGATCTGGCTGAATTCCAGATGCAGCACCCTACCCTGATCCTTCTATATTATGTGGATGACCTCCTGCTGGCAGCCCCGACTCAACAGGACTATGAACAAGGTACCGGGGCCCTTTTAGAGAAACTAGGGACCCTGGAATACCGAGCCTCAGCTAAAAAGGTGCAGACTTGTCAACAGAAAGTAACCTATTTGGGCTACTTGCTGGAAGACAGCCAACGTTGGTTAACTGAGGCCAGGAAGCAGGCAGTAGCCCTAATTCCCCTGCCACAAAACCCGTGCTAGATGCGGAAATTTCTGGGGACCTCAGGCTTCTGTAGACTCTGGATCCCGGGGTTTGCCGAAATGGCTGTCCCTCTGTATCCTCTAACCAGACAAGGGGCTGAATTCAGATGGGAGGAAGAACAACAAAGAGCATTTGACCAAATCAAGAAATCCCTGTTAGCTGGGACTCCCAGATATGACCAAACCATTTGACCTATTTGTTGATGAGCATGGGGGCATTGCCAAAGGAGTCCTGACACAGAGGCTGGGTCCTTGGAGAAGGCTGATAGCCTACCTCTCTAAGAAGTTGGACAATGTGGCAACAGGATGGCCACCATGCCTCCGCATGATGGCAGCCATAGCAGTCTTAATAAAGATTCTAATGTAGTAACTTTGGGACAGCCTCTAACCATCATTACGCCCCATGCAGTAGAGACTATAGTCCGCCAGCCTCCCGACCGCCGGCTCTCACATGCACGCATGGCCCATTATCAGACTCTGCTCTTGGCTCCAAAAAGGATACAATTTGGGCCAGTGACCTCCCTAAACCCCACCACCCTCCTGCCGGACCCAGGTCATGAGGAAAAGGTCCCTCATGATTGTCAGCAAGTGCTGGCTGAAGCACATGGAACGCGCCCGGACCTGACTGATCAACCTCTGCCGGACGCAGACATTACCTGGTACACAGTTTTCTCCAGGAGGGTGAATGTAAAGCTGGGGCAGCGATGGACAGCCATCAGACTGTCTGGGCAAGTGTGCTGTCGCTCGGCACGTCAGCACAGTGAGCTGAACTCATTGCGCTCACCCAGGCATTAAAAAGGGCAAAGGTAAGAAAGCTAATATCTATAATGACAGCCGGTTTGCTTTTGCTACTGCGTATGTACATGGGGAAATTTACAGAAGGAGGGGATTATTGACCTCCGGAGGAAGGGAGATCAAAAACAAAACAGAAATACTGGACTTGCTCAAGCCCTATTCCTGACTAAGAGACTAAGTATTATACATTGTCCGGGTCATCAACGAGGGGATGATCCCATTGCCAAGGGGAACCAACTAGCGGATGAGACTGCTAAGGAAGCTGCACTCGGACCTCAGATCCTGCTTTTGCAGACTGAGAAACTTAAACGGCCCACCAAACAGCCTTGATTCTGATACTTGGCTGAAGACCTAGCCATCCTGAGTAGGATAGGTACAAAATATGACTCAGAAGCCCAGGAATGGAGATTCCAGGGAAAACTGGTCCTTCCCCAGAGGGAGGCTAAGACTTTGGTTACTGACTTACACAAATTGACTCATTTGGGTAGGAAAAAATTGGCCACTTTGCTGGCCAGAGAGGAATTCTTTTTCCATATACCCCATATAGGCTCCCTCATACAGCAAGCCGTCAACAACTGTGTCCCCTGCACCAAGGTCAATGCAGGGAAACTGAAATTGCCAGAGGGTATAAGAGCCAGAGGCCATTGCCCTGGCATATATTGGGAAGTTGATTTTACAGAAATCAAGCCTGGCATGTATAGTAACAGATATTTGCTAGTTTTTATAGATACATTCTCAGGATGGGGTAAAGCTTTCCCCACAGAGAGAAACGGCACAAAATAGTAGTCCAGAAGATATTAGAAGAAATTTTTCCCCAGTTCGGCCTGCCTAAGGTAATAGGGTCAGACAACGGGCACACTTTTGTCTCCCAGGTAAGTCAGTTGGTGGCCAAATTACTGGGGCTTGATTGGAAATTACATTGTGCTTATAGATCCCAAAGTTCAGGACAGGTAGAGAGAATGAACAGAACAATCAAAGAGACCTTAACAAAATTAGCACTGGAGCCTGGCACTAAAGATTGGGTTCAACTCCTGCCAATGGCTCTCTACAGGGCAAGAAATACCCCCGGCCCCCACAGTCTCACCCTGTTTGAGATCCTATATGGGGGACCACCTCCAGCCATCACATTTTTTGATTCTGATATATCTGCTTATGCCAATACTCCAACCCTACAGGCACACTTGCAAGCACTACAAGAGAATCAGGAGCAGATTTGGAGGCCCTTGGCTGTGATCTATTGAGAGAAAGGACCACCGGCCAAGTCTCACCCCTTCCAAATCGGAGATAGGGTCTACGTGCAGAGACACCAGTCCAAGACGTTAGAACCCCACTGGAAGGGACCTTACACCGTGCTCTTGACTACCCCAATGGCCCTGAAAGTCGACAGGATTGCTGATTGGGTGCACGCCTCCCATATTAAGCCAGCCCTACCTTCGGACCCAGAAGCAGCAGAAACATGGCAGCTCCAATGCACCCAAAATCCACTCAAGATAAGACTCTCAAAGAAAACTTTCTAATGACTTTCACACTCTTAAACCTAATGTCCCTAAGCTTCTGTGTAGCCTCTAACCCCCATGCACCCTATGTCACCACCTGGCAGGTATACAATACTGAGACGGGAGCCATTGCCAACGAAACCTCTCATGATGGTCTCCCCAGAGATGTTTGGTTCCCGGACCTACAGGTAGACCTATGTGCTCTACTGGGAGTGAGATGGGATCCCATGGAACTGGAGCCACACCCTGGCTATTGGGTACCCAGATGGGAATGGAGCCCACAGGGTTGTCGACACCCTGGGTAGTGAATGAATATGAGGGAATAGCAGTTCTATGTCTGTCCTGCTAATGACTGGACCGGGCAGAACAGGAAAGATGTGGGGGTACAGCTGATGGATACTGTGCCAACTGGGGATGCAAAACCATGGGGGATGCCTATTGGAAGCCGAGTTCTTCCTGGGATCTGATTACTGTACAGTGAGGAACAACCCCTGGGTATACAGAGACCGGGCCCTGGAAATGTGGTTCAGAGACCTGTGGGCCTTGTTTTGACTCAGCCGAGTCATCCCCACCCCAAGGTGCCACCCCGGGGAGGCAAATGCAACCCTCTGATCATTAGCTTTACAGACAAGGGGAAGCAAGCTGACTGGACCACAGGAAAAATGTGGGGGCTGTGCCTATATCGAACTGGTTGGGACCCAGTCACATTGTTCGCCATCACCCGTACCGTAGCCCCCAAGGAAACCTGTCCAATAGGACCTAATGTTGTCATGATAAACCAAGGCCCGCCAAGCTTCGTTGGCATAAATATACCTACCGGGCCTAAACCCTCTATTATATTAACTCCTGGTGCCAGTCACAATGCCCCAACCCCTTTACTTGACATTCCTCCCACACCCACATTAAAGTCTCCATCCACTGGGCAATGAATACTCAATTTGGTTCAGGGAGCCTTTCTGGCCCTCAGCCAGACTCAGACCAACCTCACCAACCCTTACTGGTTATGTCTGACTTCTGGACCCCCTTACTATGAAGGGATAGCCACCATAGGAAAATATAATAGCACCACCTCAACTAAGGGGTGTAACTGGAAAACTGCCCCAAAACTGACCCTGACTCAAATCTCAGGACAGGGAATCTGCCTGGGCAGTCCCCCACCTACACACCAACCCCTCTGTAACCAGAACAATTTCAATTTAGGCTCATCCACCTACCTGATCTCCGAGCCTGGACTTTGGTGGGCATGTAACATTGGGCTGACACCATGTATACATACTCACACCTGGCTGGGTCACACCTGGCTGGCCAGCAGACAATCAAGGACTTTCCAGAGTACATTCTATGCTTTTTCCTTTGCAAAAAACCAGGTCATACCTAGGTGACCTCATTAATATGAAATCATACTTTGTAATCAATCACTTTGCAATCAATTGCTTTGTACCCCAAGCATGTATGCTGATTTGCGGGTTTTCCCTATAAAAAGAGCCTATAACCTTTGCTAGGTGTGCAGCTTTTCCGATATTGCTGACACACGAATGAACATTCGTTCAATAAACTCCCTTGCTTTTGCAGCTCTTGGTCTGATTTCTGAGTCTCAGGGGCTCCTCGGGACCCTGTGCCCCTTAGGGTTTTGGGGTCCTTCACAGTCAGGCTGAAAATAATTAATTACAGAAATAAGACCTTACCTAGCCATCTGTGTGCTTAATGTGTGCTTACCTAGCTTAATGTGTGCTTAAGGCAAGTAACTAAGACAGACAGACCTCTAATGCTTCAGAGACCTGCAGAATATGGCATTTAAAACGTTATTTTAAAAGTTTATAATATCAGACAGACTGCCAGATCCTGACAGTGACCCAAAGCCTCCAAAGAAGATAATGAGGTACCCCAGTTCCTGCACCTGGATAATGATGACGCTGACCAGTGAGCGAGATGCTCAAATGTGACATTGGCTGCCTGCCAGGACCTGGCCAAGACTGTGGACAAAGCTGCTGGACACTGGAAAATTGATTGCACCCCCTTTGCCTAGACAAAACAAGGTCAGTCTTTTCCATGTTCCTCTTCCACACAGAGAGAGAAAAAAAAAAACCTCTCACCTTATTGGCCTGGTGAAGATTGCTGTTCTTTGATACTTCTGCCTCCAACGCCAATGGAGAGACTTGGGCATGGCTAACTGTATATGGACTGGCTTCTAACTGGCTTCTGTTGCTTTTTAGTATATTCGGAAACTATAAAATATACCCTTCTTAGATCTCTAAAATATTAATGGTTGTCAGCTTGACAGCATCAGGCAGTCAGATCCACTATAGACTATAGTCAGCATGTTAGCTGATAAAGTAGTGACTATCTACTGTTCAGGCACAAGCTCAAGGTTTTTAGGTTTATTCTGGTTGTCATCTAAGTATAAACTTAAAGGGCTTTTCATCAGGCCAAAGGCACCTCTGTCCAATCCATACCTGGCTCTCTGGACAGAAGAAAAATGTACATGCTTCTAGCACAAATCTGTAGTTTTTGCTAGGACTCAAAATTATAAATATGTTCCTGCTGTTTGAACAGATCCAGATACCTGCTTTTTCTGCACTGTGGGCATCAGTAAATAAGTTTTAACCTCTGTTCCTAGTTTAAGCATGTCTTAAACAGGTTTCTGCTTCTGGCAGACATCTGAGTATCAGTTGCTGACTAGAGGCTGTTCTAAGTAGACTGCGAGCCCTGGACTTGCTGTGGATATGAACCAGTCCAGCTGATGTGGACACCCCTGTCTCTGCAACAGTGTCTGCTAACCAGAAGCTCCTGATGGATTCCCCATTGCCTAAATTCCCTTTGTTTGCTTTTGACTAGCATTTCAGCCTTCTTAGGTCCCTAACTTTGTCCCAAAGTCAGCAGGAAGTAGCATGGGAAAGAATACGTCACCCATTTTCCCTGGTTGAAATGCTAAGTCAGAAGGAACTCCCTTACATGGGGGATGCCAATATCTCTCACTCCCTGATGGGGACCCCGGAGAGACAGCAATTCCATGATTGGAATCTTCAAAACAGAAAATGGGGGAATGAAGGGACCAGCTCCCCATAACAGCCAAACACGTACTTGCCTGACCTTGTCTTGGTCACTAGGAGGTCACATGCCTGCCCCTTTCGGCAGCCATGACAGTGCACCACCAATGTCCGGCAAAATGAAACAATGGCTTTTAAAAATGGTAATGCCCAATGCAAAGGATGATTAGGGCTTTAAAAACAAAATCATCACCTTTAGGAGGATTGAATCCGAGATACAAATATTGAAGCTCATGGCTAAGATACATTGATAGGACAGGTGATTTCAACAAGTTTAAAGAAACATCAAAATGTCAAATGTTTTAATTGTGGCAGACAAGGTTACCTGAAAAGGGATTATAAACAGGGCATTTCTTGAAACAATTCTTTTTATAAGTATAATCCAAACAGAAACCCCTTCCTTCTGGATTATGCAAAGGGAGGCATTGGACAAAGGAATGTATGTAGACAAGAGATTATCAAAGTAATCCTTTGCCTTCAGGACATGGTTTGAGGGACCTCTCAAAAGCCCTCTATGCCAAAACCAGTTCATCCATTTCCTGCCACTGTGGATCAAACTCCTTCCCAGAACAACTAAATAACCTAATGCCTATTGAAAGAAAACATACTGTTCTGGAGGATAGAAGAGTTTTAGAAGCTAAAACAAAAAATTCAAGAGACGCCATTGATCAAATTCGAGGATTAGATTAGGAACCTACCCAAAGCTAGGGTTGGGGAAGGGTTTTGTTTTTGTCTTTTCAGGAAAATAAAAACAACCATCTTGGAGAATTTAAAGACCTTTGGACGCATAAGCATCCAAAGAAGACAAGAGTATTACCTGGAAAAAAATCATCAAAAAAAGAAATAATCTGACCTAATGTGATCTCTGAAGTCTGCAAAAAGAAGAATGAATCAAAGGTGGGTGAAGGTCACACCCCTCTGATGCCAGCACTTGAGAGTCAGACAAAAGTAGATCTCCTCGAGTTTCAGGAAAGCCAGGACAATTAACACAGAGAAACTCTATCACAAAAAACAAACAAAACAAGATAGAAACCCACAACAATTTCACCAAGACCATGATAACACCATTAAGTTGAGCAATTTCAACTAAAGATCGACTATGGACTACAAACTGCTCAGAACAATTTTGAGGTGACCACTGAGATGATCCAGCCTCACAGACACTGCTCAGAACAAATTGGAGGTGGCCAGCTGAGATAATATAGCCTCATACTCTCCTAGGATTGAGACAAGCCCTGTACTTTCCCATTATACAGAGACTGGATAAAAATAATACAGCTTAACAGTTAACCCAAAATTTCTCTTTTCAGGATCCCCTAAAGACGTCATTGCCTCCAGAAAGCAGGAAGTAACTTTAAGAAAACAACGCCCACATTCCCAAGAGGTGGGATGGGTGGTTTTTGGTCATTCAGTTGGTTATGGATATTTGTCACTGTTTAGAGAAATTGGTTACAAAATGTTGTTTGTTACAGTCAGGTAGTTAAACAAAGGGGATTCGATTCAAGGTTTTTGTTTAAAAAAAACAGGATTCAGATATGATAGAATAAAAGGGTAGATTATTGAATCTACTCTTGAAAAGAAAAAAGGGAGGTATAGATATGATAAGATAAAAAGGTAAATTCGAATCTACTTTTTATTTTTATTTATTTATTTATTTATTTATTTATTTATTTATTTATTTATTTTGGTTTTTCGAGACAGGGTTTCTCTGTGGCTTTGGAGGCTGTCCTGGAACTAGCTCTTGCAGACCAGGCTGGTCTAGAACTCACAGAGATCCATCTGCCTCTGCCTCCCGAGTGCTGGGATTAAAGGCGTGCACCACCAACGCCCGCCCGGCTCTTCTCTTGATTCCTTCCTTCCTTCGTTCCTTCCTTCCTTCGTTCCTTCCTTCCTTCCTTCCTTCCTTCCCTTCTCTTTCTGTCTGTCAGTCTGTCTGTCTTTCTTCCTTTATTTTTTTGGTGAGTTTTTTTTTTTTTTCAAATATGTAAGAGTGTCTTGCCTGCACATGTATCTGTGCACCACGCGCATGCAGTGCCTGAAGAGGCCCGAGAGGGCATCAGATCCCCTGGAATTGGAGTTACGGATGGTTGTGAACCGCCATGTTGGTGCTAGGAACTGAACCTGGGTTCTCTGAAAGAGAACCAAATACTCTTAACCAATGTGCTGTATCCCTAGGCCCTTGAGTTGTTGCTGCTGTTTGCTTTTGAGAAAGGGTCTCACTATGTGGCCCTGGCTGTCTTGGAACTTAATATATAGATTAAGCTGGCCTCTAACTAACGGAGATCTATCTAACACTGCCTCCTGGGTGCTAGAATTAAAATGTGCATCACCACCCACTGGCCCTTGTTTTTATTTTTTATTAAAATAAACCAGGGGATGGGAAGGACTTGCCACCAAACCTGATAACCTAAGTTCAATACCCTAGGACCCTCATGGTGGAATGGAAGTACCAGCTCCCATGGGTGGTCCTCTGACTTCCCCATAGTTCAAATGCCCACACAACATGGGAAGGATTGTTTTGTTTTGAGTCAAGGTCTCTGTATAGCCCTCACTAGCCTGGAACTCACTCATTACGTAGCACAGGCTAGCCTTGAACTCATGATTCTCCTGCCGCTGTACCCCAGTTGCTGGAAGTACAGATTTATGCCATAACACCCAGCTTTAATGATTCTGAGGCCTTTTGTTGAAGTATAAATTATATACCATAAAATGTCCCCATTTAGGGAACAATGAGATGCCTCAACAGATTAAGATACCTGCCACAAAGCCAGACAACATGAGTCCCAGACCCCACTTACATGGTGGAAGGAGAGAACCCACCCCTGAAATCTGTCCTCGACATCTACACTTGTGCTCTGGCACACTTGCATGCAAGCATAGGCACATGCAAGCCCACACAAGCAAAAACATGCATTAAACTAACTAATTACTAAATGTAAAAATAAATTTTAAAATAAAAGCAAAATCATAAGAATTTTAAACTAAAAAAAATGAAAAGAAATGTAAAAGAAATTTTTAAAATGCAGCACTCCAAAGACAGGGGCTGGTGGATCTCTGAGTTTGATGCAAGCCTCATCTACACATTGAGTTTCAGGCCAACCAGGGACACATAGGGAGGCCTAGTCTCAAGCAACAAACAAAACCAGCTACTTGTCAATATACAACTCAATGATCTTAACAAATTCATAGTTTTGGGGGCTGGAGAGATGGCTCAGAGGTTAAAAGCAATGACTGTTCTTCCAGAGGTCCTGAGTTCAATTCCCAGCAACCACATGGTGGCTCACAACCATCCATTATGAAATCTGGTGCCCTCTTCTGGTGTGCAGATATACATAGATGCAGAATGTTGTATACATAATAAATAAATAAAATCTTTAAAAAAAACAAATTCATAGTTTTGAAATTTTTATCACAATCTCTATCCAGATTTTTGGTTTGTTGCTATTATTATTATTTGGTTTGCTTGTTTTTGAGACAAGGTCTTATGTAGTCCAGACCAGCCTTGACTGAGCCACATTCAACTTTGTAGATGACACTGAATTTCTGACCTTCCTCTCCCCAGCGCTGAGATCACAGGTATGGGCCACCACAGCCAGTTTTTCTACAGGCTTTTCATAATGTTACTTGTTAACTGACAATAAAGAATTTATTCTCATTTGGTACACAGACATGAAACATATTTAAATTGGAGAAACTGTGGTGGTTTGAATAAAAACAGTCCCTATAGCATCGTGGTGGTGGCGCACACCTTTAATCCCAGTACACAGGAGGAGGCAGGCCCATCTCTGTGGGTTCAAGGATAGTTTGGTCTACATAGTATTTGGTCATTAGGCAGTGGTAATACTTGAGAGAGATTAGATTATTGGAGAAGGCGTGGCCTTATTGGAAAAAGTGTATCTCTGGGGGTGGGCTTTGGGGTTTCAAAATCATCTGCATAATATATTTTACCATCTTAATGATTGAGATATATTCACCATTTCCAAACTAGGGAAGAACAGATGGTGAGGACTATTTTAATGAATGAGATCTCCGTAAGTGAATTCTGTCTATGATTGTTCAGTACTATGAGGGGTAATTCAGTCAGTTACTCAACAAACAGACTTGCCAAATTAAGACAATTTTCAAAATATTTCTGATATTTCATGGGATATATATCTTTGCTAATGAATCTTTGTACTTTTTATATTTAGATAATTCTTACCTTAATTGAGTTTATCTTCTTGGTCTTCAATGTGTATTTTAGCTTGAAGAGCTTTTGTGACCCATTTTTAATCTCCAACTTAAATTAATCTTTTCATAGACACTTGCATGAAGATATAACTGTACCCCAGATATTGTACAGAGAATAAATGACAGAAACATCATCATATACATTTTTGCACACTTGTCTACACTGTCACGCACCATCTCTCCTCTCATCCCTTCCTCACACCCTCCCACTGCCTTTTCCATTAGCCTATGTCTTATATGTTCATTTTTCTCATGCTAAGTCATATGTTACTTCCTCAAAGCTGCCTTCCATCCTGGGACCCCAACGCCATCCAGTCAGGTACATAGCATCCATATTTCAGAAGCTTGTGTCTGTAAGGACAAAACTGTATGACTAGGCAATTAATATATGCCATTTGTTAAAGTCTATTATCCTAAAAGTTTTAAGTTTTGTTCATTCTACAGCCTTCAACGTCAACTCCAGTCCTTGGCACACAGTAGGTACACCATAAATATCTGTAAAATCAATAAGCACTCACTGAATATTTTGAATAGCCCCTACTATGAGCCAGCACACAGAGATATACCCAGTAAAATCACAACAATCCAGCCCTTATCCTTTTGGAGCTTATCATACAGAAAGGTAGCAGATAAATAAATATGTAAATAAATGAAAAGAAAACAAGTTAACATAAAATTACAGTAAGAATTTCACTACAGTTTTTATTTCCACCTGAACACTACCATGAATAAAAGTATTTTGTTCTTAAGATTTGTTTTTAAATTTTTACTGATGTTTATGTTTGTCTATCTGTGTGAGTGTATACCCTTTGTGTGACAGTGGCCTGAGAGTGTATACCCTTTGTGCGACAGTGGCCTGAGAGGCCAGAGGAGGGCATCAAATCCTCTAGAGCTGGAGTTGTAGGCAGTGGTGAACTGCCTGATGTGGGTGCTGGGAATTCAAGACCTCTGCAAGAGCAGCAGCTGAGCCATCTCTCCAGCCCCGAATAGAAACAGTTTTCATGGTGCTTTACTTTTCTTCCATTTGTCAGGCACATACACGTTCCTTCTCTCTACTTGCTATTCCTCATATTGGTAAATCTCAACCAGTCAACCCAAAGCCAGGCATTCAAACTGTCAGAGATACAGTACACTAAACCCTGAAGGTACACTTGCCTGTGAGTATCAGAAGAGCAGTCAAATGAAAAACAAACAGCTCTACACAGGTATTTCCTTGTCACCAAGGCTAATAGGGCAACTTTTGGAAGACCTTATAAAAGTGAGTGAACAGCTGAGCTTGGTGGGACACACTTCCTTGGTGTGGAATGGGCATTGGTGTTTTGCCTTCATATGTGTCTATGTAAGGATGCCGGTTCCGCTGGAACTGGAGTTACACACAGTTGTGAGCTGCCATGTGGTGTGAGCTGCCATGTGAGTCCTGGGAATTGAATCCAGGACCTCTGGAGGAACCACTAACCATCTCTCTAGTCTCTGGTGCTCAAGAGTCAGGAGTAGGTAGATCTCTATGAGTTCAAAGCCAGTCTGAACTCATATATGAAGTATATGGTAAGTTCTAGGCCACCCAGGGATGCATAATGAGACCTTGTCCAAAGGCTGGGGGGGTGGGGAGCACAACTGAACACACTTTCAATTTACTCATATTTTACTATGAAATTTTTTTCCAGTCTCACAGTGGAGTTTCTGGTAACTTATTAATGTTACTATAGTTTCAGTAAATATTAGCTTAAGAAAAACAGTCCAAGTTAACCTTTTTCTTTTCAAAACTATGTACGCAGAAATTGAGTGGTTCTGTGGAAGGCTATCTCCTAGGTTTTTTAAAGGGAAAACAAAAAGAAATCCAAACAAAGTGGACAGGGCAGCATGTGTTTACACCATCCCAGCACTCAGGAGGCTGAGACAGGAGAATCACAAGCACCACACACACAAACGAAGGGGAAGAGGAGGGAGGAAGGAAGGAAAAAAGGAAACGAGAAATATTAGTTATACTTAATGCTTTCCATGATCAAGAACTCACTTAGCCAGCCCAACTGCTCTGGAGGCATGGCCATCTGGCAACTGAGATTCATGAAGAGGCCTGACCCAAGGTCGTCATTCCATCTTTCATGTCTAGTCTACCTCCACACTGCTTAGTCAGTCATGTTCAGAAAACATGTCACCATGCAATAGAGACTGTTGGAACTGGAAAGAATTCTCAGCAATGCATCGTAACAAGTGTTTCAATGGAACATTAGGCTCTAGCTGTGGGCTGAGCCATCTCTTTCATTGAAGTCTTGACCTTGGAATGTGACCATGTTTGGAGACAATCTCTAAAGAGGAATCACATTAAAATGAATTCATTAGGGTAGGCTTTAATCCAGTGTAACTGATTTAACTTATTATCTTTAAAGATTTACTTTGTTATTTTGAGCTATGCATAATTATGTGAGCTGTGTGTATATACATATGAATGGATGCCAATGCCCCAAAAGGCCAGAAACACTGGTTTCCCTGGAGCCGGAGTTACAGGTTGTTGTGAGCCACCTGACATGGGTGCTGGTCTAACTCAGGCCCTCTGCAAGAGCAGTGTGTGCTCTCAACTGCTAAGCCACCTTTCTAGCCCTATAACTGGTTTTATTATAAGAAAATTTACTAAGGGAAGCCCAGGACCCCTAGGGATCGCAACCATCTATAAGCCAAGGGAAGAGGGCTTGGAAGAAACGAGTCCTGCCCACACTCTGGTCTCCAGCATTACAGGAAAATGAAATTCTGTGTTTACTGCTTCTCCCAACCTGTGATGTTCTGCTCTGACTGCCCTAACAAACAAGTATGGTTCTAAAAGTCACGAAAGCCTGCTCTAATCTTCAGAGTCCAGAGTTCAGTAACAATCACGAACAGCAGCATAGCTCACCCACGCCGCTTTTAGACTGACAATGACATCTGTTCGAATAAAACCATGTTCCCATCACACTAGACAAGAACAAAAACGCATGCGTTAATATGTAGGAAACCAGTAGGAGGAACAGGAGGGAGAGCGAGCTTAAGTACAGACGCTTTCTTCCCTCATCTCCTACCCCAAATGATAGGATGTTCCCATGGGAAAATACCCCCAAGTATCAGTTCCATTCTGACACACAGGAACACAGCTCCTTCCGGCCAATCTAACTCTGAGCAAGAGCTGCAGCTACACACGGGTGGTGGGGAGAAGGGGTGAGGCCTGGAGGGCAGCGGGTAAAAGGGAAGAGGAGTGAAGGATGGATCTTGTGAGTGAGAAGCAGAGGCTGTGGGGGCAACAGAGGCCCCAGAAGGTCCCGGGCGGCTTCGCTCCTGGCTCCCTTCACACAAACCAAACCTGTTAGGTGACCGTGACAAGGGCAAGGATAAGGACAATTAAGAGACCTTCTCTGCCCTTCTTTTCCCTTTTTGTGTTTTCTTCCCCTGTTCCCTCTCCTCCCCACACTGCCTCCACATAAGCAAGGCAACCACAGAGTGTGTATCTTCAGCATGGAGGAGAAAAGTGGAGCGGCAGTGGCCAGTGCTGATAAAAGAACTTGGTGCTTTCCACCAAGGCCACTCCCTGCTTCTCTGACTGCCTCCCCCCCAACTAGGAAAAAGGCCCTGTGATGCACATTGAACTAGGTGACTTGGAAGGTCCTCGGCCAAGCAGGACCAATAAGCCTCTTCTCTAGACGTGTGAAGCAGAATCCCTGGCCAATCTTTTTTGGTTGCTGGTCAGGCCCCACTAATTACATAGTAGGCTTGAGGGACGAGAATGTCATCCTTTGAGCAGAATTCTTTTTCTAATAAAAACAGGGTCTAGGGCTGGAGCATGGCTGGTAGAGTGCTTGCTAAGACACATGAGGCTCTGGGTTCAATCCCTAGCCCCATCCAAATTCCTCCCCACCCCACCCAAACTCCTCGCCAGCACCATTCAAACTTGGTATGGTGGTGCACACCTGTCATCTCATCTCTCAGGAGGGAGGCAGGAAGATCAGAAGTTTAAGGTCATCCTTGGCTACATAGGAAGTTTGAGGCCAGCCTGGGCTACACAAGACCTCCACTTCAAGAGGAAAAAATCAAAGAGAAAAAGGTGAAGGAGATATGCAAAGAGAAATGTTGATGAGAGATCTCAAATCCCACACAGCATCCACTTTCCATTTCAGAACCATGAGTTCTTATAAAAAGTGTTTTTTGCACAAGCGGATAGATTTTTCCCTTTAACTGAAGCTGATAGATTTGTATAAGTAGAAGAGCCTGGTAATTTAGTAAGAACTTTCAGGTGCACTATCTCATTTGGGACTCACAATACCCAAACACATAATGAGGCAAATAACTCTGGCTCTTGCTTTACAGCTTAAGAAATAAGGTCCTTGACCTGGGGATTTGTCTTCTTGGCTTCCAGGCACTCCCTGAAAAGATGTCTCTACTATTCAGGAGAAAGAAGAAGACACCAGAATAGAAAGAAAGATCCCAGAAGAGATGCCCTGTAAGATGAGAGCCATGGGGAGACATAGAAAGGCTACATGAAGGCAGTGTGGCAACCCAGGCAAACTCGGATGAATACCGCTGCTGGTCTGCCCAGCATGCAGATGAGAGCAACAGAGGGCTGAGTATCATTAGCCCACAGGATCCTGGGAGGATTGCTCACTGTTGCTGTCTCATGCCAATCAGCCAGTCTTTAGGATGGCTGATTACACAACAGATAGTGAAGCAGATGCTAGAGTTCTCTAATAAATAATAATAATAAACATTAACAAATGGAGCTTGACTCAGTCTCCTGACTGATTTCAGTAATTTATTCACTGCTCTGAGATGTGACTGAAATTGGAGAAAAATAATTCAGAAGTTTCATACATGTCATTTACATAATAGAAAATGAATTTTAGCTCAGAACTACCAGCAGTGAAATTATCTTGTCAGTATGCAAATGAATTAGAGATATATGTATGTAAATGTGGACAGGTAGGAGAGTGTTATTAAAATACTTAGCATGGTTACACAACGACTAAATGCTTTTTTTCCTCTTCTATGCTGAAGGAAATGTTAAAGCCTAGCAAAAGCAGAATACACAACAACAGAAAAAAGAAAAAATTTTAGTTTTTTTAAAATAAATAACCCAGTGAGGGAAAGACAGACAAATCATGAAATAGGAAGAACAAGAAACTCTAGTTTCATCTCTCGGCATAGGTAAATCTCAAAACATCAACAACAAAAAGAAGGGGGACAGGCAGAGTGGGACAGACATGTAACCCTGGCACTCAGGAGGTGGAGGCAGGGAAAACAGAAGTTCCAGCTCATCCACACATAGTAAGTGTGAGGCCCACCTGGGATACATGAGACCTCATTTTAAAAGATAAATAATAAATAATAATAAATTGTCAGGCATGGTAGTGCATGTCTTTAATCCCAGCACTTGAAAGGCAAAGCAGGTGGATTTCTGTAAATTCTAGACCAGCAAGGATTACATAGTTAGACCCTGTCTCAAATAATAATTAATAGATAAAATAAATAATACAAAGAAGAAAAAGGTCAAGTATAGAATCGCACGCCTTTAATTCCAGTACTCAGGATGCAGAGCAAGGCCTATCTCTGAGTTCCAGACCAGTCTGATCTACATAGCAAGTTCTAGACCAGCCAAGGATACATTTTAAGACCATGTCTCAAGAAGAAAAGACTTAAAACTAAGAGATTATCTGTTCAGGAGTAACTTGCCAAAGCAACTTATACTCTACAACAAGAAGAAAAAAAGGTCAAAAGAATGTATGAGACATTTTCAAAATAATGTATCACCACAGAACACAGGCTAGGGAGACGGTTCAGAGGTTATGTGCCTGAATTCAAATTCCCAGCATTCACATGAGAGTTAGGGCTGCTGTATCTGTAACACCAGTTCTGGGAGGACAGAGACAAGAGGATCTCCAGGTTCAGTGAGACCTTATCTCAGAAAATAATGTGAAAAACACAAGGGAGATACCCAACATTGACCTCAGGTCTCCACAAACACCCATGCACATGTGTGCACACACACCCACATAAACACATACATACATTACACACACACACACACACACACACACACACACACACACACACACGAGAGAGAGAGAGAGAGAGAGAGAGAGAGAGAGAGAGAGAGAACACAAATAATAGAATTTACAAAAAAATCTCCAAAATATAAATCTTAGCAACATACTGTTTAGGAATATATGTCTAAGAAAAGCAGTAATTTCCCTTCAAAAGAAGGACAAGCTTGGAGAAAATGGCAAAGATAGCTCTGAAGTCACTGGTCATTTTCACTTCTTAATCTGGACAGGAGATGAATATGTACACTTCAGAACACCCTATGCTATTGTCTGTGATAAGCAGTACCTTATATCTATAAAATTATTCTCGAAAAAATTTTTTTCATAATAAGAACACTTTAAAATATAATCAAAGAATATAGCAAAAGAAAATTTAAAAATTGTCTCTAGCAATGTGTTTATTTAAGATTCAATAATCTTATTTTAAACTTAAAAACAGTGGCTCATCCCTATAATCCCAGCACTTGGAAGGCTATGGCAACAGAATCATCATGAATTCAAAATAAACCTACAAAGTGAGGCCCTGTCACACAAAGAAAGAACAAGGCCAGTGAGATGGCTCAGTGGGTAAACACAAATCTGAAGAGCAGAGTTCCACTCCCTGAACCCACAGTGGAAAGAGGAAACCAACCCCCAAAAGTTGTTCTTGACCTCCACAAGTGCACTGCGGCACACACACACCAACAGTCACACACACACAAACACACACACACACCATACACAAATGTACACACACAATAACCATAAAAGAAACAAAAGAGAACAAAGGGAAAAAAGTCACAACAGGCATACTACAGAGGTGTAACTGACTTCAGAGGCCAAAGTCTCCTATAGTTCATAATTAATACTCAGGTTATCATCAAAGGATGCAGGTATAATTGTAAACCCATCATTCAGCAGGCACAGGCCAACCTGGGCTATACTGCAAGCTCCAGGCCAGCCTGGATTAGAGTGAGACTCTGTCTCTGAAAATCAAATGAAGGAGCTAGAAAGATAGCTGGTGGTTAAGAATACTTCCTGGTCTTCTGGTTCCTGGCACCCACATGGGCCTGCTTACAGCTGCCTGTAACTCCAGTTACAGGGGATCAACACTCTCTTCTGGCCACCTGGAGTACCGGCATACATGCAGCATGCATACTCACATACCCGGGAGAAGAGGTATCTGCTCTCCCAGGTGGGGTCCAGGTGAATGACTTAGACTTTCCATCCATTTGCTTGCCTTGGACAGAGGTCCCAGAAAGTACCACACCACATACTAAAAGTCCCTTCCCTGGCAGAGGAGACTGACTCAGCACTAGACACTGACCCAAAGCCAGCCAATCATGTTGTCAGTTGCCCACCTTTCCGGCTTTGTTCTCACTACTTCCCTCATCTCTGTGAACCTGCTGTGCCATTCCTTAACAGAACAAACACACATGCCCAGGGGCTACACTTGTACCACGTGGCCATGAATTCTGTCTTTTCTTCTAACTGTAAGCTCTGGGAGGGTAGAAAGGGGTCAGTGTGGGCTCACAATTGTGTTTAGCCAGTTAGCACAATCCCTGGTACCAAGTAGGGATTTTGTGAGAATTGTTTTTAACAAAAGAGTAAAACAATTGTAATATTGTGTCTTCTTTTCTCAATAGTTTTATTCTTATTTCATTAAACTTAAATAGAAATATACTTGCTTTTAGAAGACCCAAAATTAGGGCAAAGAAATCACCAATGTCATAATAGAATCTACATGCAACCTCGAAAAGGACAATGTCACAGAAATGTAATGTCATGTTAAATTTTACAAGTGTAAGGAGTTTATAAAAAACATACCTGAATGAAGTTGAATTTTCCCGATAACTCCTTCTACCAATCCCAAACAAATGGGGTTCCAGGCAAGAAGCAGATCAGTGGCTAAAATAAAGTAAGAAGCAATGGTGAGAATGCATTTACCAGAAAACATTAAACTATCTTTTGCAGCATATTTTAAAAAGGATTAACACCCTCCCCCCCAAAGAAGCAGTTACAAGCATCCCCCACAGAACATATTACCCTAAAGGACTTTGTGGTAAAGCAGTAACTCTGAGGCCTCAGGAAGACCTGGTTATCAGGGCAGTTACGGGCTAAGAGAGGAGGGAGGGCTTGCTGATGGGAGCTCCTACAGTGGAGGAAACAAGCTGCCCACCACAAAGAGGGTAAATGGAAGGACCCACCCAGGGGCTCCAGACCCAAAGAGGCCTGAAAATGGCCATGGAGCTGTCCACTTTCTGATCACACTCTGAAAAACACCTTTCCCCAAAGGGTCATACACTGGGCAAAGGAATCCAGAAAGCCACTTTCTTTATACATGACTTTAGGACAAAACCAACAGGAACTGCTCATTTACTGAGTGCCCCTCATCTGAACCACACAACAGGCTACGGTGATTTGCGTGTAAACTAATACCATTCTAGACATCCAAAAGAGAAGCAAATTACATACAAAACATGTCTAAGGACAGAGGTTATAATTTGACTCTTCTCCAACCAGGATTACAAAGATTGCTACACAAATAGTGATGTTTCTGATAGTTCAACAGCTGAAAAAGATTAGCAAGAATTAATATTCCTGCTGGTTCAGGCCAGCAAGACGGCTGAGAGGGTGGAAGCACTTACCATGTAAGCAGAGTTTATGCCCAGAACCAATGGTGGAAGGACAGAGACAACCCCCAAAAGCTGCCCTCTGACCTCACATGTGTGCTCAGGCACACACATTAATAATAAGTTAAAATTTTAAATGTTTCTGATGACAAAATTTCATTTTACTTATTACCACTTAAATTTTATTTTACTGAAAAAATTATCTGTTACATGCAGGGTAATTATACACTAATAGTTTAGTTTTCAAATTCATTTGCATTTGAACTATGTAGCCATGGTTAGCCTTGAACTCATGGTGCTGATAGTCCAGCTTCAGCCCCCCAAAGCCGGACTGTTGTTGTTGTTATTATTTATTTATTTATTTATTTATTTATTTAGGTTTTTCGAGACAGGGTTTCTCTGTATTGATTTGGAGCCTATCCTCGCTCTGGAGACCAGGCTGGCCTCGAACTCACAGAGATCCACCTGCCTCTGCCTCCCGAGTGCTGGGATTAAAGGCGTGCGCCACCAACACTGGGCCCAGACTGTTGTTTCTTGAATGTCTTTACCATTACATTTTCACTAGAAAGCAAAAACAATAGATTCCTTTGGTTGGTTGTGGCTATTTTGCAGTGCTGGGGCTAGAACCCACAGATTCATGGGTGCTGGGCAAGGTGCTGCCTCCCAGCTATACTGAAGGAACCAGCTTCCCTTTTGGCAGCCATAACGGCCAAACACATGCTTCTATGACCTTGTCCCAGACACTAGAAAGTCAGATGCCTGTCTCGTGACAAGGAGCCAATCAGAAGTTAGCTGGTGGCGCTATGCTTTACGACCCTGGGTGTGCTTTACGGACAAGCGCACAGCAATGACGCACAGCAATGACGTAGAGAGCATAGCAACCACCCTGGGAGGGCCTATGGGCCATAACAACCAGTTGACCAATCAACACAGGGCAAGCCCTCCAAGCCTGGAGGCACACCAATCATGAGCCTGTGCGTACCCCTAGACACTCCCCTTACGCTGCCCTATAAAGATCTGTACGCAGCGGCTTCAAACCGTCTTTGCTAGCCATCCGCCATGGTGGGTGGGTCAAAGACCAGAGCTAACATGGGGTTAGCTCGTTAAACTACAATAAAGCCTCATGCAATTTGCATCAAGCTTTCGCCTCTATTCTGTGTTGGGGTGGCCGAGGTCCTGGGCTAAGATTCTGGAAGCCTCAGCTTTCCGAGGGTCTTACAATACTTACCCACCTTCATTGTTTTTATTGTAAGAATTAATGGGAAAAATGATTTTAAAGGCTCCTACACACATTATCGTTTCTAATCTTTTCTGTTCTTTTTTGTGTGCGTGTGAAAGTGGGGCACATGTAAGCCATGGTGCTCATGTGGAGGCCAGAGAATAACTTGTGGGAGTCAGTTCTCTCCGTCCACCATGTGGGCTCCAGGGATCAAACTCAGGCCATCTTGTCAGTCCTCATTTCTAATCTTGACAACATTATGAGGCCGACATCAGGAGTCCCATTTTAAAAAGTAACATGGTCAAATCACCCACAGGACAGGAGGCATTGCTGCAATCAAGAGAAATCCAGTAAAGCTCTCACTCAAAAACTTATATTAAATCATTATTAAATCAAAAAGAGGTGTGAGATTGAGGCTAGCCTGGTCTACAAAGGGAGTTCCAGGACAGCTAGGATAACAGAGCAAACCTGTCTGGGAAAAACAAAAACAAACAAACAAACAAACAAAAAAACAGGTGTAGTGGCATATGACATTAATCATCTCTTGGGAGGCAGAGGCAGGAGGATCTCTGTGAGTTCAAGGCCAGCCTAGTCTACAGAGCTAGTTCCAAGCCACCCAGAACAAGTTTTGAAATCCTGTCTCAAAATTAAAAAAAAAATAAGTAAATAAAAGTCTAGAGCCAGGAATGGTGGTGCATGCCTGTAATTAGGCATTCAAGCTAAGGCAAGAGGGTCTTGAGTTCCAAGCCAACCTGCAATACACAGTTAATTTGAGGCAAGCCTGGGCTAATGGCGAGCCTGTGTCTCAAAAGAAAGAAAACCAAAGAGGTCTTCCAATCTGAACACCACAGCAACCTGCTGTAACACCTCCCTCAGAAACTATACAGGCAGCTACTGAAACAGAAGTTTTAAATGCCACGTATGATAACAAAGCAACACTACAAAACTGAGGGGGAAACTGGCCACAGAGTAAGGTTGCTCTGTTTCACACCAGGCCTCTGCTTGTACATTAACCCTGTGCCACACAGAACCACCTACTCTTAAGAGCAACATTTCCTGGGGACAAAATTTTTTGTTTAAAGTCTTTTTCTTTTTCTAGGCTGGAGAGATGTTGTGGGAGCCAGATTAATCTCTAGCTTTCACAGAGGCCCTGATGCATGAAAAAGGAACCTGCTGGGAAGGCCAGTAATGGCCTGGGGCCAGGACCCTGGGTTAGCTTAAGAACCCAATTCTTCCCCTAAAAGCAGTGATTCTCAAACTTCTGAATGCTGTGACCCTTTAATAAAGTTCCTCATGTTGTGGTGACCCCCTACCATAAGATTATTTTCCTTGCTACTTCATAACTGTAATTTTGCAACTGTTAAGAATTGTAATATAAAATTTGTGCTTTCTACTGTCTTAGGTGACCCCCATGAAAGGGTCATTACACCCCCCCAAAGGGGTCACAATGTTGAGAACCACTGACCTAAAAGGTTATAGACACTGTATGCTTGGTCTGGGACAAACTTGAGTTGTCCTGTGTTCCCTTTGTGCCACATTGTTTGATTAGTATCCAGCTGTTGGTCCAGGCCAATGATGCAACCGCTAAGAGTACTTGCTGCTCTTACAAAGGACCAGGGTTCAGTTCCCAGAACCCTCAAGATGGCTGACAGCCATCTGTAACTCCAGTTCCAGGGCATCTGACGCCTCATCTGACCTCCATGGACACTGCACAATGTGGTGAACTTACTTACATGCATGCAAGCAAAACATTTAGATACAAAAACTAAAAATAAATCTTATAAAAAATCTTTTTTAAAGAAAATATCCTTAAAATCATGACTTCCTGGTGGCATAACTTTGCATTTAAGGAAGTACTTCCTTATTTAAACATCAAGTTTTTTTTTCTATCATAAAAAAACTGTGATATAAATGATGAGTTTAGTATAAATATTTCATTTGTCTCCATTCCTAACTTTAGGATAGATTCCTAGGAAAGAAACTAGTAGTCACAACATTTAAAACATTAAGGCTCTCGAGCATTTTCAAATTACTTCTATAAATGTTACATCATATTAGATTTCTGCCAAAAACATATTTAAGAGCTTATTTTAACACTTACCCCATATATATACATATGTGTGTGTGTATATATGTGTGTGTGTGCATAACAAACATATGAATATATACAGATATACATATACATACACACATATTATATATATATATATATATATATATATATATATATATATATGTTGTAGCATATTTGTTCACACTGACATTCCAAGACTAACAATTACCTTGAATTAGAAGGCACAGTCAGCAATTGGATGACTGGAATTAGCCACAGGGGTTTTGGAGGACCCAGATGGGGGGTGCACAGAAAGATACAGGGAGGGGCTTGGAGAGATTCACTTTCTTTTTGATCTGGGAAGCACTGAGTGTAAGGTTTGGCTGACTGTTCCTCCACAGCTCTTAGGATCTGCCAGGTTTTTACCCCAATATCTGACTCTTGAGTTTTACTGATATTAGAATCACTTAGATAAATGAAGCACCTGGCATCCAATGTGTGGTGAAAATGTGGTAGTAAAGGCACCACTTGTCCACCCCATGCAGGTCGCTGACTTTTCCCGCTGCTGTCTCCTGCTCTCCCCAGGCTGACACTCATGGGTCTCAGTCACAGCCATCTGCTGCCCGCTTTACAGCCAGCAGAGTCATCCTGGTGGACCCATGCCTTCCCACACTGGATCCTCAGCCCCGAGCTGTGCATGAACAGCTGCAGGTGCCCTAGGCCTGGCTGTGAGCAGCACAGCTGCTAGCCCAGCTCACCTTACTGGCCTGCCCCTTTCGGTCCTGGCACTTGGGGTGAGCAGAGTTAGCCTGGCTGCCCCCACCCCTATAGCCGAGCTCTGTCACTGTAGCTGGCTACCCACCTCCCCACCCCAGCACCACAGTGCTGCTCAGAAAAAACTGAAAAGTCAACAGACCTGGGAATCCTTAAAGGGGGAATTAGCCATATATATATATATATATATATATATATATAATATATATATATATATGGCTCTACAGCGGATGGTTTGAAAATGGACAAATTAAATAAAGGGATAATCAACTTAGCTGGGATTGACAGGTCAATTATAATTATTATTAGTTGGTAATTTATATTTTATCCTTAAAAACTTGGTTTGCTATTTGTGCCAAATATAAACATTGATGTTACAATCTTTAGAAAGACCTACTGTAACACTCACTGTACTATCACATGAAGAAATTGAAAAGGAGTGGTCCAAGGTTATTAGAGCACCAACCCTAGATTATCCAATTACTATTAAAGAATGACCAGCAGAAGATAGGCATCCCCAAGGTTATGCAGAAGTTAATTGGAATTCTGCAGAAATGTTAGGCGATTTGAGGAGATTTGAGGAATCAGCCGTTTCATATGGTATGCATTCACCCTATGTGAAACAAATGTTAAATTCATGGGCAACTCAAACAGAATTATCACTCAAGACTGGAAAGATTTAGCTACACAAATATTGGAACTGGTACTCAGTTATAATGGAGAACATGGTGGAAATAGGAAGCTAGGGCCATAGAAAAACAAAATAGGGCTAGAGGTATTGATACTTCCCAAGACCAGTTTCTCAGTGAAGGCCGGTATGCTGATTTGCAAAGACAGGGTACATCTGATGATCACACCTTGGTGCTATGTCATATAGCAGCTTTGAAAGCTTGGGACAAGGTAGAAGAATCAGGAAAGAGGACAGAGTCACTTACTAAAATTATACAAGGCCCCAAAGAAGCCTTCACTGATTTTTTTTCTTGCAAAGATTGAATTCATCTATTACTAGAATAATATCAGATCCAAAAGTTAGACAAATATTGATTGAATCTTTGGCTGTTCAAAATGCTAATTCAGAATGAAAAAGAGTGATTAGGCCTTTAAAGGCAAGATGAGCACCCATAAATGAATGGATCCAAAATACAGCTTATGTTGGATCTCACACTAATGATGCTACTTTGATAGAAGTGATTTCTAAAAATTTTAAGAAAAATCAAAATGTCATATGCTTTAATTGCTATAGACAAGGTGATCTGAACAGGAATTATAGGCAAGGAACAATGGCTGGGCCTTCTGGAATATGCAGAAGGTGTGGCAAAAGCTGGTACTGGACCAATGAATGTAGATCAACAAGGGACAGTTAAGGTAACCCTTTGCCATTGGGAAATACCTTAGGGAGCCTACCACAGGCCCCGACAGCAAATTTGGTTCAACCATTCCCTGTCAGCATTTCGGAAACTCATCCACAGAGCAATTAAAAGACTTAATACCTGTTGTTTAAAACCACACTGCTCTGGATTGCAGAATAGATTCAGTAGATAAAACAAAATTTTCAGAAGAGACCACAATAGCCATATTTTGGCAAACATCTATAAATGATCAAAGACCAAAATGAAAAATATGAATAAATGGCATTGTAATTGAAGGTCTGGTTGACACAGGTGCAGATATAACAATAATTTCACCAAATTCTTAGCATCCAGATTGGCCTCTTTAGGAGGCAAATATCCATCTTCTAGGGATTGGAACTTTATCTCAGGTAAAACAAAATACAAGGTGAGTCAGATGTATAGGGACAGAAAGACAGACAGGGAAATTAAAGCCTTATGTGCCTAACATAGCAATGAATTTATGGGGATGAAACTCATTACAACCATGGAAACAGATTAACATTCCTCCAATCCCAGAAACAACCATAAAATAAAAAATGCTTCTGAGAGAAATATTAAAAGTTATTTATCAACCAATTTAACAACCAATGACTATTTGAGTTGTACATAAGCAAATTTCAATAGCTGTTGCTCTTTCAAAGGTACCAACAGCCCTACCTTTAAAATGGTTAACTGTCAAACCAGTCTGGGTGGTACAATGGCCTTTGACATAAGAAAAATTAAAGGCACTAGAACAGTTGTTATAGAAACAGCTAAATGTTCAGCATATTGAAGAATCAATCAGTCCTTGGAATTTTTCTATATTTGTTATTAAAAAGAAATCTGGCTGGGTGGTGGTAGCACACACCATTAGTCCCAGCTCTCAGGAGGCAGAGGCAGGCAGATCTCTGTGAGTTTGAGGCCAGCCTGGTCGACAGAGCAAGTTCCGGGACAGCCAGTGCCACACACACACACACACACACACACACACAAAAAAAAAAAAAAAAAAAAAAAAAAAAAAAAAAAAAAAACCTGTCTTGAAGAAAAGTAAAGAAAAGAAATCTGGAAAATGGACAATGGTAACAGATCTAAAGGCTATTAATAAGGTGATCCAGCCAATGAGCTCTTTACCACATGGAATTCCCTTCTCTTCTTTATTATCTAAAGGATGGTCTATTATAGTGATTGATTTAAAAGACTGCTTTTTTACTATACCGTTGCAAGAACAGGATAAAGAAAAATTTGCCTTAACAGTGCCTCCTTATAATAATTCCTAGTCTGTTAACAGATATCAGTGGAAAGTTCTTTCACAAGGGACGTTAAATAGCCTCAATTTGTGTCAATATTTTGTACAACAGCCAATGGAAATAATTCATAAACAGTTTCCTCAATCTATAATTTTACGATTATATAGATGATATCTTACTAGCTGATTCAGATGCAGATGCCTTAGAAAAAATATTTGATGAAGAAAATTTTGCCTTGTTGGGGATTACAAATTGCTCCCGAAAAAAAAAAATACAAAGAGGATATTCCATTAATTATCTAGGATATAAGATAGGTTTACAGAAAATTCAGCCATAAAAAGTATAAGTCAGGAGAAATCAATTATGAACTCTTAATGATTTTCAAAAGTTGCTGGGAGACATTAATTGGCTACGACCCACAATCAGATTAATTACTCAAGAACTAAGTAATTTATTTCAAACCTTACAAGGTGATAAGGACTTAAATAGTCCCCTTAAATTATTAGCTGAGGCTGAAAGAGAATTGGCTTTGGTGGAAGAGAAATTACAGGATGCACATGGGGATCACTTGGATCCAGAGCTTGACTGTATCCTGGTCATACCACTATCCACACATTGTCCTACAGGGATTCTTATGCAGAGAGAAGATAATATTTTAGAATGGATATTTTTGCCACACAAAAAGAGTAAAAAATTAAAGACCTATATAGAAAGGGTTTCTGAATTGATTCTGAAAGGAAAATTGAGACTTCATCAGTTAGCAGGAATAAACCCAACAGAAATTGTGGTTTGGTGCCTTTTACTAATGCTGAAATTGTCTCATTATGGGCAGAAAGCGAACACTGGCAAAGAGCCTGCAGTAACTTCTTGGGAGAGATTAGCAACAAACATCCCAAAACAAGAGACTTCAGTTTAAAAAGAAAACTAATTGGATTCTTCCTCACACTGTACAGGGAACACCAGCTTCTAGAGCTCCTACATTCTATACTGATGCAAATAATCAGGAAAGACCATTATAAGTCAGGAAATTTAAGTTAAGTGGCTCAAAGCCCTTATGATTCTGTTCAAAAGTCAGAATTACATGCTATTCCAATGGTATTACTAGATTTTCCAGAACCTCTTAATATAGTTACTGACTCTCAATAAGCAGAAAGACTTGGTTAACATATTGAAACTGCTGAAATTATTCCAGATGATTCAGAATTAACTTTGTTACTTATTCAGTTACAAGAAATAATCGGAAATAGAAATTATCCCTTGTATATAACACATATCAGATCCCATACAGATCTACCAGGCCCTCTAGCACAAGGTAATGATGAAATTGATCAGCTGTTGCCAGAAAATGTGCTAGAAGCCTCAGAATTTCATTAAAAAAAAAACAATATTAATTGCAAAAAGTTTGAAGAAAGAATTTTCTATCACTTGGCAACAAGCCAAGGAAATTATAAGGAAATGCCCTACTTGTTCTTTGTATAACCAAATTCTACTACCAGTAGGAAGTAACCCAAAGGGTACCCAAAGAAATGAAATTTGGCAAATGGATATGTTTCATTTTGCAGAGTTTGGAAAATTAATGTATGTGCACCATACCACAGATACATATTCAGGATTTCAATGGGCAACTGCTTTGACATTCTGAAAAGGCTGATTCTTTAATTATACATTTATTAGAAGTTATGGCCATTATGGGAATACCCACACAAACTAAGACTGATAATGTTCCAGCATATGTCTCTAGTAAAATGAAACCCTTTTTGCATATTAAACACACAGCATATTACAGGTATACCACACAATCCTACAGAACAAGCAGTTATGGAAAGATGTAATTGTACTTAAAGAGATGCTTAATAAGCAGAAAGGGGTAACAAAGACCCCAAAAATTGATTATATATGGGGGCCCATAAAGATGGCTTCACTTCATTTTGGCTTAAAGTCAGAGAGTTCAAGGTTAAAGTCATAAGACCTAAAGGTCTAAGGTGTGGCAAATGTAGGATGTCTTATCTAAATAACAAGAGACTTGGTCTGAGGTTTGGTTACTCTTATCCCTCAAGGCCAGATAATGAGATTTCGTCTAAGGCGTGGTTACCAAATGTTTGGAGAATTAAGGAAGCTTTCTGTTTCTTCCTTGTATCTTGATAAAGAAGTCTTTTGAAATGTTTCCCTTTTTGGTTGGGGTATATAAGAATGTTGAAGAATAAACTTGGGGCTTTCATATTCACTAGATTGTCCTCCTCATTCTATCCTGTGTCTCTATCTTTTTCTTAATATTTTTACCTGCCATTTCTCAATCCACACTCCCCCTCTCAGATACGAACTGGGTAAGTCGGCTGGATCCAACTGAAGCCCCACAAAGAAAGGATACTACAATTATACAATGCTTTATTGACTTTAAAATTTTTAAACGCTAATGAGAAAAGAATGACAGCTGCTGGATAGTAGAAAAAAACTGCTGAATTAAATCAGCCTATATACTTTAAAGATGTGTTTACCTCAGAATGGAAGCCAGGATATGTGTTGTGTTGGGGAAAAGGTTTTGCTTTTGTTTCCATGGGAGAAGAAAAGCTAAGATACCATCAAGATTGATAAAGCAGCATACATCATATATATATATATATATATATATATATATATATATATATATAATATATTTTTTGAGACAAATTTTCTCTATATAGCCCTAGCTGACCTGGAGCTTGCTATGGAGTCCAGACTAGCTTCAAACTCATAGAGATCCATCTCCCTCTGTCTCCCAAGTACTGAGATTAAAGGCATGCACCCTTATGCCTGTCATAAATTACCAGCATTTTAAAATCTTAAATTGGTGGTATCCATTGCCGAAAATTAGCTTATTTTCTTTGTTGGTAAGATTAATCATTTAACTATAAAAGTAGCTATTTGTGTTTCTTTTTCTACAATGATTTTCGTGTTTATAACTTCTCCCTAGCCCTAATCCTCCTTGTTTATATCTTCAATTAATTTTCTCTGCCTAACAAATGTGAAGCCCTAGATTATACATCTTGTTGACTTATGAGTCCTTTGTGTGTTTAGGACTTCAAATCTTTAATATGTTTTGCAGATACTTTAACTTTTATACAAATCTACTGTTTCCATTATTTTGGGGCTTAAACATGAATTCTTACCCAATATCAATTAAGGATTAACTGCTTTTATCTCTATTACTTTAAATGCTTAACCTTTACTCCAATGGTGAGCTTGCCAACCCTGTATCAGGTATGTCAAGTCTCACCTCTGCCAACACAGATGTTTCTGCTGAAGAAAGAGCCACAGCTTCCCTCACCCTGCCACTCTGACCTCCAAAGTCATGACTCTGACCTCCATGGATTTGAAGTGAGATGGTCTAAGATGTGCTCTGGGATCTGTCCCATTGTTAGGGAAACATATCAAATACTTACAAGGAATCAGGCTCAGCAGATACAAAAATACAGAAGCAGGGCAGGGTATTATCATTCAAAGGTAGATTCAAATAGGGGCTAGAGAGACAGAGAGGTGGTTAAGAGTGCTTGCTGCTCAATAACAAGGTGGATGTTCAGGGTGGATGTGGAGATGGAAGAAGAATCTACAGGGTTTGTTGACTCTCAGCCTAGCAAAGAAAACACAACCCCAGGTTCAGGGAGAGACCATGACTCAATGGAATAGGTCATCCAAGAAAGAGGAATACAGCTCTCAGGGCTCGGGCTTAGGTTCCTGCAACATGGGTAAACGCAGGTCAGGATCTTCGGGAAATACGGGACCCACTACAAGAAGTGCTTTATTTATCTCAGTTGACATAATGAATGCTCACCCAAAAGTTAACTAGTGCTTTCAAATGTTTGACGTGCACAGTGAAATATACTGTTCACACAATGACTTGGTGAAAACATTCAAATATGCAAGTGTTAGAAATACGACGTCATGAATGAAGACTGGGAGCAGGAAAACCAGCAGGTTACTGCAAAATGGTGACTTGAAATGACAAATGCTCTTGGGAAGTAGGTTGGCAGTAGACTTGTGAGCCACCTCGTTTGTAGTTTCCCAGTATCTACATGGTGGCTCTCAAACATTTGCAATGACAGTTCCAGGGGACTTGATGGATTCTTCTGACTCTTGCAGACACCACACACCAGGCATACATGTGATACATACACAGACATGCAGGAAATACTCATACACTGAAAATAAATAATCTGAAACAATGTTTTAAAGAATGAAGAGAAGGTTGGGATGGCTTCGTGGGTTCAAGTGCTTGCTGCACAAGCATGATGACCTAAGTTCAGATCCCCCGCAACCATGGAAAAAGCAGGACAAGAGGCACACACCTGTACTACCAGTGCTGGGATAGGAGACATAGAGAAGACAAGAAGATCACTGGAGCTTACTGACAACCAT